>NW_024751860.1:0-38070 GCF_018991925.1 Homarus americanus
ACCCTACTCTATAGCAGCATGTATACACTCCAATAGCACATAGGTTAGTGTTTCATGCACTAGTCAATAATGTGCAATATTTCATTTTCCTGAATCAAACCAGTGTAATACTTATATGTCAGGATGTAGGCAAACATTTAATAGTAGAAGGTTATCATATTGCACCAGACTATTTTGAAATTAGCAGTGATGCAATCACAACCTTGCCTACTCGTCGTCATCGTGCATTTGTCATAAGTATTACTTCTGAGCTGATTTCCATACCATGTCCCTTAAATATAAGTTTCAGAACTCCATATTGTTTTTGATAGCTTAACCTCCTATCTTATATTAATGAGACAAAGTTTTCTGAGTTACAAGATTCTTCCTTTATATGTCCGGTATAATCCTACCTTGTTTTATTATACCTACGATCATGTTTATCAGGTCCATGATAGTTATATTTATTTGTTACAGGAAGATTTCTTCAAGGTACACAATAGTTTCTAAGAAAACCTTTTCGGAAGGAATTACAAAAATATAAACGACGAAAAACTTAGCTAAGCACACCTTTTTGAACAAGGTTAGGTACACCTAGGTTTTAATCCATGAGGACATCGGTTGGAGGTGACCGAGCGGTGTAACAAGCACGATTTGTATTATATAAATATTTACCTAAATGTATATTACTCATATATTCACCAAGTCATCCATCCATGAGTATGAATCACAGAGTTGACATCTCCATGGAGCGAGCGAGGTCAAGCTGGATCAACACATTACAACAACAACCTGACTCATATCCTGAAAGGAACGCTGGACAACCTCTCTCCTGGTGAGAGAGAGAGAGACTATCATATCACCTGTTACCCAGTGAACACTTCAAAATGCTCTCCCATAAAATTGTACTAAGACATTTCTAGCAGAGAAGGTACAATATACTCTCAACTGAACTCAGTACCTGTGAAACTATATTTTTTACAATAAAACAAAACCAACAAAGAGTTTACTTCAGCCCTGCCACTTATCAAATCATAATATATATAATATATATATATATATATATATATATATATATATATATATATATATATATATATATATATATATATATATATATATATATATATTTATTTATATATATATATATATATATATATATATATATATATATATATATATATATATATATATATATATATTGTGCGCCTGATAGCAGCCCCCACTCAGATCTCATACTTGTCAGCCGTTCTTTAGAGCTAATCTAAGATAGCTCCGCCCGTCTTATTATAGCACTCACAGCTACAGTGACTATTACAGTAAATATCCTTTGGACCGTGTAGATACACCCTTTTATAAAATAAGAAATGGACACTTGGATTTTGCTACTAAACCCAATAAACTTTGATCTATATTTAGTCTCGCTTGCCTTATCAGCATCTAAGATAAGCTCATGAGTAAGCGCCAGAATATAAAGGTAACATCACCAGTGCCTGTTACAAGTGGTAACTCCCCAGGTTGTTACATATATGACAGCTTCACAAGTAGCTGTTATACAACGGTAACAGTCACCTAATGGTTACACAGTTAGTCACAGTTGAAATAATCTGTTCTTCTGTTACTGTATAATTGTTACAAAAGATCCGTTACATGGTATTCGACAGTTAACACACTAGAGTCTAGGTTTAACCATGTTTTTGGTGAATGCTGTTATATCAATTTTTTCAGTACATACCAACATCCTGATCTCATCCATTTGTTTTCTCATACTTCTACTGTTTGCACAGTAGACATTTAAGTTAGTTGTGATCTGAGTCCTCTCTTTGCCGCATTTAGGTTTTACTCCCTGCCTAATTTAGTTTTGTCATCATTCCTAGCACTATTTCTCTGTAAATTTTCATTTGTTTACCCATCGCCCTACAGTCTCCTCAATTCCCGTGCTCACATATTTCCCCTAGCAGTTTAAAGAATTTGACACCTTTTGAACTGTAGTCTCGGAGAGAAACCAGCAAGGGTTGACACCCCATCCCAAGACAAATGTACCCCATCTAGCATAAATACCCCTTCTGCTGTAAAGTTGTCCCAGTTGCCAATGAATGGGACTGGTCTTGACTTGCACTATTTGTCAAGATGGCCGCTGACAACAACTGCCCTTGACAACCATTCATTGTCAACTTATGATAGGGATCCTCCCATCACCTTAATACGTTCGCTAGCTGTCTTGAACTTATCAAGGGCTCCTCACTCCACCGGCCTATATCAGTGCCTCCTGCACTGGGGTAGATAATGGGCTTGTTCCAATTATCAGACAAGATATTGTCCATCCTGTCAACTACTGTATCCCCCACCCCAGCTCTGGCAAACACACCCTCATCTTAATTTAATTTAGCACAAGAAAGCTCTATCAGGTACCATACCTGGAATTCATCAGCAATAAAGGTTTTTGTACCTTTCTAGTCGGCCCTGTCTCTGACTATGTTAACATCCAATTCATCTATCAAAGGACTAATGAGTTATTACACTTAGCTGTTGTCGTTTCCTGGGTGTCTTTTCTCACCACCATTTTGGTCGTTCCTCTCCTCACAACCTTCCATTCGCCTGTGTCTTCGTCAGACACGGGCTTTCCTTATCTCATGTCTTCCTCCTTCATCGTCCCAATCACTTCCTTTAATTTCAAGTTTTCATCCTTGACCTATACTGACTCGGCCATCAGAAAGTCACTACAACCACTGGCCATTACTGACAATTAATCCCGGGAGCTAAATCGACCGTGGCCTTTTCCTCACTCATTTATCCATATAAACCTATATTTGAAATTACCCAACGTCTTCGAGTTAATGATGAAGTTCGGTAACTTGTTTCACTCAACCGCTACAATATTTCCAAAGCAGTGTTTACCTATCTCGCGCCTAAATCTAAATTTGTCTAATTCAAAACCATTGCTATGACTTCGCTCCTGGTTGGAGAGTTTGAGTACCTTTGTTATATCACATTTGTTTAATCCTGACTTTCATTTATATACCTCGATTATATAGCCCCTCATTCTACGTCTCTCGATAGTACAAATTAAGATGCTTTAACCTGTTTCTGTACTCACGGTTCCTAATGCCGGGGATTAGTTTTGTCATCCTCCTCTGAATGCTTTCTAGGGATTTATAACCATTCTGTAGCACGGTGACTAGAACTGAACTGAGTAATCCAAAGTGGTTTCACAAGAGCAAGATATAGTTTAGGATAACCTCGCTCGTCTTGTAACTAACTCTTTGTATGTACCCTAGTCCTTTGTTAGCCTTAGAGCAAATACACATTGTTTTCTTGATTTAAGATTCCTACTTATCATTATGCCTAAATTTTTATCAGAGTCGAATTTCTCTATAACAACGTTGCTCATCCGATATATGATTTCTCTGTTTACATCTCTTAGACCGGGGTTCTCAACCAGGGGGTACCTCAGGTTTTCAGAAACTGATACTAATATGGAAAAAAAAGTTTTCAGTATTATATGCATATTATTTGGAATGCAATTTTGAGGCAGACAATCTTGGAAAGGAGGAATGACATTCTGACATATGGTGAAAGGGGTGCATGGGGCAAACAAGGTTGAGAACCTGTCTTAGACAAAGTACTTTATATTTGTCCAAAGTAAATTCATCTGCTATGTTTCAGACTACACAAAAATTTTTTTAGATCTTTCTGTAGTTTGCGGAGTCCTTGTCAAATTTAATTCCACGCCCTATTTTAGAGTCCTCAAAAACTATACTTATCTAGCTGTCTACGCCTAAATCTTTGTCATTTATGTATATATAATAAATAGTCCAAGTACTGTGCCTTAGGGTACTCCACTTGTCACGTTACCCAATCGGATTTAGTGCCGTTAATGCTTACTCGCCGTTTCCTTTCCTGTAACCACGCCTAATAAATTTTAGAATATCTCCTCCAATTCCATGAGCCTCCACTTTTCGTGTTAATCTTTCATGGGAGACTCTGTCGAAAGCCTTAACTATATACAACCAACACCTCAACCCGCCAGGATTCGAACCACGGCCATGAGCCTATGACTGTGACCGGGGAAGACGCTAACCACTGGACCACCAGGATACTAGATCTTTTCTGGGCCGTGGGTTCAATCTGGCGGGTTAGTATTGTTGTAAACCCGCGTGCTTTATTGGGCTGATGAAACATACATGGATCCTCGTGTTTCGAAGCCGGATTTGGTAAACGTTACTCCTGACCACCTACGTGATACGGGTAGTCCCCATTAGAGTTCAAGGCGCCATAAGCTCGTTGAACAGGCTTTGTGTGAAATATTACAAAGTCTAGGACTGCTTTTAGTATCCTGGTGGTCCAGCGGTTAGCGTTCCCCGGTCACAGTCATGGGCCGTGGGTTCGAATCCTGGTGGGTTGAGGTGTTGATTGTATGTTGAAGCCCGCGTGCTTTTTGGGTTAATGAAATATATATATATATATATATATATATATATATATATATATATATATATATATATAAAAGAGAGCATAGTCAGTAGGCCAGTAGGAAGTATAAATAAATATACTTGCACAAAACAGTTTGATATACAGAATACCAATCCATAGATAATCTACCACTACATACTATACTTATAGCAATAATTGGTTTTTACCACTAGTATTCATGAATTAATTCATGAATACTTTCATAAAATATTCGTATTCGCATTCGGGTGAAACTGTTTCTTTGTTTTCGTATTAATATTCTTAGACATTAGAAGTACAATATTAGCATTCGAATATTGAACCCTTGTATTCACTCTATTCCAACTTTGGGGAGAAACACAAACATTACACGCACATGAAGCCAAAAACGATGATGTCTTTTGATGTTGAAGTCATAGTCAGGGTTAAGGATACCCGATTGAATTTTAACTGACTCACAAAGAGTTAATAAAAAGTTAAGTGAAGGAAAATTAACTCAGACGATACTTGATGGGGATAGAAGATTTTTTCTTACCTGAAATACGAGTGAATGGTGAGAAGATGAAAAAGGTTTAGAGGTTTACATAACCCATGTGGTACATTTAATTGAAAATGCATTTGAAGATAAAGAGCCGTGTTGCATTCAGCTACCGCCAGATTAAGGACTGGAGGAAGAGTGAGATAGAGATAAAGTGGGAGAGAGAAGACGAGAGTTAGAGAGAGAAAGGTGAGAGGGAGAGTGAGAGAAAGATAGACAGGGAAAGAAAGACAGGGAGATAGGTAGGTGGATAGAGACAAGAGAGAGAAAAAGGTCAAAGAGAGACGGTGGCTTTAGTGAGAGGTTTCTTCCTTTCATTGCAATGTGTCTTCCCAGCTCAGGTTAGCATCTACAAGTTGCTCCCGTTAGTGTAGGTCTGCCAGTCAGTCAGCTGCTTGGTTGGTGAACTGGTATACTTGGCTGAGCGTGGACTGGCTGATTGACTGGCTTACTGGTTGATTGACATATTTCCTGTCAGTCAGCTATCAGTCGGTAAGCAGAACAGTCAGATAATTAGTCAATAAGATAGTCAGTAAAAATGAAATTTTCCAGTCGGTTAGTCAAATATTAACTACCAGCCTTCCATTCAGTCATCGGTCAATCAACTGCTCAACTTAGCATTCATTTAACCAACCAATCAACTACTCAACCATCCAGGAAACCATACAACCACTTATTCTAACACTCATCCATCGAACCACCCACCATCCAGTCATTCAGCCATCCAACCAACCAACCTCAGCCACCAGGTAACCCATCTCCCTCGGCACCCGGATTCTCAGAATAACCTCCCGCCTCCAGAACTGTAACTAAGTTGTGTATCTCTGGGGAGAGACGTCAAGAGTGTAATATTTGGGGCGCGACCCTTCAATCTTATCCTGTCCTGTCCTGGAGACCTAAATGCGGGTACAAGTATGTTAATTACCAATTATTTTGATATGTTGTGTTTATTTATATAGTTTTAATGAATTAATTAACATTACTAACACATAATGAATTTCATTAACTTTTTAACTGGACGAAATGAAAAAAAAAATTTCAAGAAAATTAGACTTTATCTCACAATTCTGTAGCCAAAGTGACAAAAACAGAATGTTTCAGTGGCTAACGTGATGCTTTATTCTTGGAGTGAGCTCTTTTGGGTTTTGATAGTGTGGTGATAAATTCTAATAATTATAAGAATAAATTTCAGTAACTTTTAATCAGACAAATGAAAAGTATATATATGTAGCCATCTATTTTACTTTTATAGCAAACTAGCAAAGCAAGGGAGAAAAAATACTATATAAGACTTCTTACTATAAAAAAAGCACACTCGTGCGCTTAAAACCAGAACACCATCACGGTTGCTGGGTGTCAAACACTCAAAACTCAACTGACGCTTATTTGCGTCTGCTCAAAGTCTTCAATTTCATTAAAAACCTACTTGAATGAAAGAAGATACTTAAAAACGACTATTGTAAGAACCAAATACAGTGTTATAAATTAAGAATAATAGAAAATTTTGCTATGGGTTTTAACACCAGCGACCGGACTGGAGGGTTGATTACAAAGTTTGATAATTGAAAAATCAAAGATTTCTCAATGGCTACCATGATACTGCTTCATTTGTGGGTGACCTCCTCTAAGTTTGGTTTTATGTTAATCCACGCAGTATTGCTTTAGTCTTGATCGCAACAAGACCTGCAAATCCTTGTTCACAGAGATATATTGTTGAAAAGGAGAAGAGCTTTTACAACCTCGAGTCAGAATGGGCTTGTCCTTGAGTTGGGTCCAAAATTTCGAATACTGGAGGCTTTCAAAGCGCTGCTTCTGCATGATTTTCCTGGAGGTCTGTAAGTTCTTTTGAAATCAGGAATATCTTCTCCAACTTCACCTACGTTCACATTGAATACATTTCTCATCAGCCAATACTTGGCGTACAAGTGATGAGTTAATGGACTCGAACATTACTATGTTAAGTGTATATGGATGCTTTATTATCAACAACTATTCTACTTTAGTTAGTATTTCAATAATTCTTCATATTGCCAGTGATATGATATAATTATAATATCGTAATACCTTTTTTTGAGATACCGTCCGTGACCCTAGGAACACCCTCGTGACCCTCATTTGGGTCGCGACCATATCAGTTGCCTATCGTGTAACGAGGATGGCCGACCCAAGGGTCACCGAGGCGTGAATTTGTTTAAGGTGTAGAAGATTTCCCCATCACAACAACCGCACCCTAAGTTAACGAGTTATATGACCCAGTGTCAGGAATAGTCCGAGATATCGGGTAACTCTCCAACTGCATTACCCAGGAGCATGATCCGCAAATCGATTAACAGAGGCAAATGGAGTAAAGAAACTTACCCTGGTTTCACCCTGCCGGGGATCGAACCGGGTCTTCTTGTTTGCAGGCGAGCGTGTTGACCATTACAACCAGGTCGCCATACATACATACATGTAAATATAGGATAGATAGAAAATACGAGGACGTGAGCGGGAGGTTACGCAGATGCATAGAGGCGACAAGTGGTCGCGGGCACCTTCATGCCCAGTGAAAGTTTGAGCGCTCGTGCTTGGCTAGCTTACAGCGAATGAGGGTGCGCCAAGTCCGTGACTTGCATCGTTTTCCATCGTAAATAAAATGGTTAATTAATGCCTTCCTAAAGAAACCATCGACATGGGACCAGGTTTGTTCCACTCTACGATTTTTTGCGATTTTTACCATCAAGTTTGATGAAAAACGATTGTGCCGTTCGTGCCCAGAACAAACAGACAGACAGACGAACAAGCTAGTCCTATAGTATATTAAACAAGTGATCATGGGCCCTTCAGTGCGGTGGCGAATCAGGTGGTACAGTTTCCAAAGCTTGAAAGTTCGGCAACGTGTGCAGCTGTAGCGCAACCTCCGTCAGGCTGACGCACTGCGACATCTTTTCCAGCGTAAATAAAATGGTTAATTAATGCCTTCCTAAAACCATCGAAATGGGACCAGGATGGTTCCACTCTACGCAATTTTTTCCGTTTGCTGAAAAACGATTGTGCCGTTCGGCGCCCAAACAGACACACAGCAATTCCCATAGTATATGAGATAGATGGTCGTGGTTGTTATAATCATGGTCGTGGTTGTTACAATCATGGTCGTGGTTGTTATAATCATGGTCGTGGTTGTTATAATCATGGTCGTGGTTGTTATAATTATGGTTGTGGTTGTTATAATCAAGGGCGTGGTAGTTATAATCATGGTCATGGTTGTTATACTCATGGTCGTGGTTGTTATTATCATGGTCGTGGTTGTTATAATCATGGTCGTGAGTGTTATAATTATGGTCGTGGTTGTTATAATTATATTCGTATTTGTTATAATAATAATAATAATAATAATAATAATAATAATAATAATAATAATAATAATAATAATAATAATAATAATAATAATAATAATAATAATAATAATAATAATAATAATAATAATAATAATAATAATAATAATAATAATAATAATAATGATAATAATAATTAGGGTTTATTGAAGAGCTTGGCAGCCAGAAGGCTGAAAATATACAGTTACATATTTGGGGAATGGGTTTCGAATTACAAATAATATACAAGTAACATAAGTAACACAAATAAGACATAAAATAACTAGATGGGAAAAGCTCAAACAACAGTTCATTTCAACATAGTGACAGTGCAAGGAGTAGTGTTTACTGAGTTAAATACACTGGTTTATTACAAGTTATTGTTATTTTTCATTGGTTGGGACTGGGCTGTTCTTATAGCGATCAGTTCGTACTGCGTATGGGCTGGATGCGTTGTGGTGTCGAACAATTCTCGGCTAGGGATCTCAGGTGGTAGTAGGGCGGAGTCGAGGATGGTGTAAAGCTTCTTACCAAATTTGCAGATGAGGTCGTGGTGATGGTCTGTGAGAGTCGAAAGGCACAGTGTGTTAAGCGCTTCTTGATATGTGGAGTAGGAAGGAGAGAATAATCTTGCATGCCCTCTTTGCACTTTTCTAGGTGTTTAGTTGGTGGCATTTAGGGAGGAAGACCAGGTGGGGAGGCATAGGTGAGCTTGGGAAGTATGAATGTTGTGTAAACACTGAGGCTCGGGTGCAGGAACTCCGGGGACTTGAGTCGGTGGAGGTGGAGACGGAAACTGGAGGATTTGACAACTTCACTGACGTGTGTTCCAATTTAGTTTGTTGTTTATGGTGACGCCGAGAGCTTCGTGGAATCTACAACCTGGAGTGTGTTCGGACCTGAGTAATGGAAGGAGGTGGGACAATGTCGGAGGAGAGGTTGATGTGCATAACCATGGTCTTGGCATGGTCAGAGTGTTAAAATCATGGTCGTGGTTGTTATAATCATGGTCGTGGTTGTTATAGTCATGGTAGTGGGTGTTTAATCATAGTCGTGGTTTTATAATCATAGTCGTGGTTGTTATAATCATGGTCGTGGTTGTTATAATCATAATCGTGTTTGTTATAATCATAGTCGTGGATCTATAATCATGGCGTGGTTGTTATAATCATAGTCATGGTTGTTATAATTATGGTCGTGGGTGTTATAATCATGGTCGTGTTTGTTATAATCATATTCGTGGGTGTTATAATCATGGTCGAGGTTGTTATAATAGAGTCGTGGGTTGTCATAATCATAGTCGTGGTTGTTATAATCATAGTCGTGGATGTTATAATAATAGTCGTGGTTGTTATAATAATAGTCGTGGTTGTTATAATCATGGTCGGGGTTGTCATAATCATAGTCGTGGTTGTTATAATCATGGTCGTGGTTGTTATAGTCATGGTAGTGGGTGCTATAATCGTAGTCATGGTTTTTATAATCATAGTCGTGGTTGATATAATCATGGTTGTGGTTGTTATAATCATAGTCGTGGTTATTATAATCATTGTCATGGTTGTTATAATCATGGTCGTGGGTGTTATAATCATAGTCATGGTTGTTATAACTATGTTCGTGGTTGTTATAATCATAGTCATGGTTGTTATAATCAAGGTCCTGGTAGTTATAATCATGGTCGTGGTTGTAATAATCATGGTCGTGGGTGATATAATCATAGTCGTGGTTGTTATAATCATGGTTGTGGTTGTTATAATCATAGTCGTGGTTGTTATAATCATGGCCCTGGGTGTTATAATCATAGTTGTGTTTTATAATCATGGTCGTGGGTGTTATAATCATAGTTGCGGATATTAAAATCATGGTCTGGTTATAATAATCATGGTAGTGGTTGTTATAATCATAGTCGTGGTTGTTATAATCATGGTCGTGGGTGATATAATCATAGTCGTGGTTGTTATAATTATGGTGGTGGTTGTTATAATCAGGTCTGGTAGTTATAATCATGGTCGTGGTTGCAATAATCATGGTCGTGGGTGATATAATCATAGTCGTGTTTGTTATAATCATGGTCGTGGGTATTATAATCATGGTCGTGGTTGTTATAATCACAGTCGTGGTTGTTATAATCATGGCCCTGGGGGTTATAATCATGGTCGTGGATGTTATAATCATGGTTGTGGTTGTTATAATCATGATCGCGGTTATGATCATAGTCGTGGATGTTATAATCATGGTCGTGGGTGTTATAGTCATGGTAGTGGTTGTTATAATCATAGTTGTGGTTGTTATAATCATGTTCGTGGTTGTTGTAATCATGGTCGTGGTTGTTATAGTCATGGTAGTGGGTGTTATAATCATAGTCTTGGTTTTTATAATCATAGTCGTTGTTTTTATAATCATAGTCGTGGTTGTTATAATCATGATCGTCGATATTATAATCAGAGTCGCGGGTTGTCATAATCAAAGTCGTGGTTGTTATAATCATAGTCGTGGGTGTTATAATCATAGTCTTGGTTTTTAAAATCATAGTCGTGGTTATTATAATCATAGTCGTAGATGTTATTATTATGGTCAAGGTTGTTATAATCATAGTCGTACTTGTTATAATCATGGTCGTATGTGTTATAATCATAGTCGTGATTGCTATAATCAAGGTCGTGGTTGTTATAATCATGGTTGTGGTTGTTATAATCATATTCGTGGTTGTTATAATCATGGTCGTGGGTGTTATAATCATACTTGTGGTTGTTATAATCATGGCCATGGGTGTTATAATCACAGTCGTGGTTGTTATAATCATGGTTGTGGTTGTTATAATCACAGTCGTGGTTGCTATAATGATGGACCTGGGTGTTATAATCATAGTTGTGGTTGTTATAATCATGGTCGTGGGTGTTATAATCATAGTTGTGGTTATTATAATCATGGGCATGGGTATTATAATCATAGTCGTGGTTGTTATAATTATGGTCTTGGTTGTTATAATCATGGTCGTGGTTGTTTTAATCATATCGTTGTTATGATCATGGTCGTGGCTGCTATAATCATGGTCGTGGGTGTTATAATCATAGTTATGGTTGTTATAATCGGTGGTGGTTGTTTTAATCATGGTCGTGGTTGTTACAGTTCATGGTCGTGGTTGTTATAATCCTTAGTCGGTTGTTATAATCATAGTCGTGGCTGTTGTAATCATGGTCGTGGATGTTATAATCATGGTCGTGGTCGTTATAATCATGGTCGTGGTTGTTATAATCATGGTGGTGGTTGTTATAATCATGGTCGTTTTTGTTATAATCATAGTCGTGGTTGTTATAATCATGGTCGTGGGTGTTATAATCATAGTCGTGGTTGTTATAATCATAGTCGTGGTTGTTATACTCAGTCATGGTTGTTATAATCATGGTCGTGTTTGTTATAATCATATTCGTGGGTGTTACAATCATTGTCGTGGTTGTTATAATCAGAGTCGTGGGTTGTCATAATCAAAGTCGTGGTTGTCGTAATCATAGTCGTGGGTGTTATAATAATAGTCGTGGTTGTTATAATAGTGGTCTTGGTTGTTATAATCATGAGTCGTTTGTCATAATCATAGTCGTGATTGTTATAATCATGGTCGTGGTTGTTAGTCATGGTAGTGATTGTTATAATCATAGTCGTTGTTTTATAATCCTAGTCGTGGTTGTTATAATCATGTTCGTGGTTGTTATAATCATAGTCGTGTTTGTTATAATCATAGTCGTGGATGCTATAATCATGGTCGTGGTTGTTATAATCATAGTCATGGTTGTTATAATTATGGTCGTGTGTGTTATAATTATTTTGTTATAATCATATTCGTGGGTGTTATCATGGTCGAGGTTGTTATAATCAGAGTCGTGGGTTGTCATAATCATAGTCGTGGTTGTTATAATCATAGTCGTGGGTGTTATAATAATAGTCGTGGTTGTTATAATAATGGTGTGGTTGTTATAATCATGGTCGTTTGTCATATTCATAGTCGTGGTTGTTATAATGATGGTCGTGGTTGTTATAGTCATGGTAGTGGTTGTTATAATCATAGTCATGGTTTTATAATCATAGTCGTGGTTGATATAATCATGGTTGTGGTTTTA
The DNA here is from genome assembly GCF_018991925.1 of Homarus americanus. Taxonomy (NCBI): domain Eukaryota; kingdom Metazoa; phylum Arthropoda; class Malacostraca; order Decapoda; family Nephropidae; genus Homarus; species Homarus americanus. The sequence goes on from NW_024751860.1 coordinate 12,438, forward strand.
TAATCGTGGTCGTGGGTGTTATAATCATAGTCAAATTATGTTCGTGGTTGTTATAATCGTAGTAATGGTTGTTATAATCAACGTCTGGTAGTTATAATCATGGTCGTGGTTGTAATCATGGTCGTGAATGCTATAATCATAGTCGTGGTTGTTTTAATCATGGTTGTGGTTGTTATAATCATAGTCGTGGTTGTTATAATCATCCCTGGGTGTTATAATCATAGTTGTGGTTGTTATAATCAAGGTCGTGGGTGTTATAATCATAGTTGCGGTTATTATAATCATGGTCGTGGGTATTATAATCATGGTCGCTTTTAATCATAGTCGTGGTTGTTATAATCATGGTCGTGGGTGTTATAATCATAATCGTGGTTGTTATAATTATGTCGTGGTTGTTATAATCAAGGTCCTGGTAGTTATAATCATGGTCGTGGTTGTAATAATCATGGTCGTGGGTGTTATAATCATAGTCGTGGTTGTTATAATCATGGGTGTGGTTGTTATAATCATAGTCGTGGTTGTTATAATCATGGTCCTGGGTGTTATAATCATAATTGTTTGTTATAATCATGGTCGTGGGGTTATAATCATAGTTGTGGTTATTTTAATCATTGGCTTTGGTATTATAATCATAGTCGTGGTTGTTATAATCATGGTCTTGGTTGTTATAATCATTCGTCGGTTGTTTTAATCATAAGTGGTTGATGTCATTAGTGGTTGCTATAATCATGGTCGTGGGTGTTATAATCATAGTCATGTTTGTTATAATCATGGTCGTGGTTGTTATAGAGTCGTGGTTGTTGTTACAGTTCGTGGTCGTGGTTGTTATAATCATAGTCATGGTTGTTATAATCATGGTCGTGGGTGTTGTAATCATTCGTGGTTGTTATAATTATGGTCTGTTATGATCATGGTCGTGGTTGTTATAATCATGGTCGTGGTTGTTATAATCATGGTCGTGGTTGTTTAATCATAGTCATGGTTATTATAATAATAGTCGTGGTTGTTATAATCATCGTCATGGTAGTTATAATCATAGTCGTGGTTGTTTATATAATCGTGGTGCTAATACAAGTCGTAGTAGTTATAATCATGGTCGTTGTTGTAATAATCATGGTCGTGTTTATAATCATTGTCGTGGAAGTTATAATCATTGCTCTGGGTGTTATAATCATAATCGTAGTTGTTATAATCATGGTCTTGTTATAATCATAGTCATGGTTATTATAATAATAGTCGTGGTTGTTATAATCATCGTCATGGTAGTTATAATCATAGTCGTGGTTGTTATAATCATGGTCTGGGTGTTATAATCATAGTCATGGTTATTATAATAATAGTCGTGGTTGTTATAATCATCGTCATGGTAGTTCTAATCATAGTCGTGGTTGTTATAATCATGGTCGTGGGTATTATAATCAGGTCGTGGTAGTTATAATCATGGTCGTTGTTGTAATAATCATGGTCCTGTGTGTTATAATCATTGTGGCAGTTATAATCATTGCTCTGGGTGTTATAATCATAATCGTGGTTGTTGTAATCAAGGTCGTGGTAGTTATAATCATAGTGTGGTTGTTATAATCATAGTCGTGATTGTAATAATCATAGTCGTGGTTGTTATAAACATGGTCGTGGTTGTTATAATCATGGTCGTGGGTGTTATAATCATAGTCGTGGTTGTTATAATCATAGTCGTGGTTGTTAAAATCATGTAGTGGGTGTTATAATCATGTCGTGGTTGTTATAATCATGGTCGAGGTTGTTATAATCATAGTCGTGGTTGTTATAATCATGGACGTGGGTGTTATAATCAATGTCGTGTTTGTTATAATCATTCGCGGTTGTTATAATCATGGTCGTGGTTGTTATAATCATAATCGTGGTTGTCATAATCATAGTCGTGGTTGTTATTAATCATGGTCGTGGGTGTTATAATCATGTTGTGGTTGTTATAATCATGGTCGAGGTTATTATATCATAGTCGTGGTTGTTATCATCATGGTCGTAGGTGTTATAATCACAGTTATGGTTGTTATAATCATAGTGGTAGGTGTTATCATGGTGGTGTTTGTTATAATCATAGTGGTGGTTGTTATAATCATAGTCGTGGATGTTATAATCACTGAGTCATGGTTGTTATAATCATAGTCGTGGTTGTTATAATCACGGCCGTAGATTAATAATCTATCGTGATGGTTGTTATAATCATGGACCTGGGTGTTGTAATCATATTTGTGGTTGTTAATCATAATGGTGGGTGTTATAATCATAGTTGTTATTTTAATCATTGGGGGTATTATAATCATGTTGTGTTATAATCATGGTCTTGGTTGTTATAATCATGGTCGTGGTTGTTTTAATCATAATCGTGGTTATGATTATGGTCGGGGTTGCTATAATCATGGTATTGGGTGTTATAATCATAGTCATGGTTGTTATAATCATGGTAGTGGTTTTTATAATCATGGTCGTGGTTGATACATTTCATGGTCGTGGTTATAATCATGATCGTGGTTGTTATAGTCATGGTTGTAGGTGTTATAAATAGTCGTGGTTTTTATAATCATATTCGTGGTTTTGTTATAATTGGTCGTGGTTGTTATAATCATAGTCGTAGTTGTTATAATCATGGTCGTGTGGTATAATCATAGTCGTGTTTGTTATAATCATATTCGTGGGATGTTATAATCATGGTCTGGTATTTATAGTCATAGTCGTGGTTGATATTATAGTCGTGGTTGTTATATTCATGGACCTGGTTGTTGTAATCATATTTGTGGTTGTTATAGTCATGGTAGTATGTGTTATAATCATAGTCGTGGTTTTAAAATCATAGTCGTGGTTGCTATAATCATGGTCGTGGTTGTTATAATCATAGTCGTGGTTGTTATAATCATTCGTCGTAAGTTATAATCATTGCTGGGTGTAAAATCATTGGTCGTAGGTTGTTATAATCATCGTCGTGGATGTTATATTCATAGTCGTGGTTGTTATAATCATAGTTGTGGTTATTTTAATCATTGGCGTGGGTATTTTAATCATAGTCGTGGTTGTTATAATCATGGTCTCGGTTGTTATAATCATGGTCGTGGTTTTTAATCATAATCGTGGTTATGATCATGGTCGTGGCTGCTATAATCGTAGTGGGTTGTTATAATCATAGTCATGGTTGTTATAATCATGGGGATGGTTGTTATAATCATGGTCGTGGTTGTTATAGTCATGGTAGTGGGTGTTATAATCATGGTCGTGGGTGTTATAATCATAGTCGTGGTTGTTATAATCATGGTCGTGGGTATTATAATCATAGTCGTGGTGGCTATAATTATGGTCGTGGTTGTTATAATCATAGTTGTGGTTATTTTAATCATTGGCGTGGGTATTTTAATCATAGTCGTGGTTGGTATAATCATGGTCTTGGTTGTTATAATCATGGTCGTGGTTGTTATAATCATGGTTGTAGTTGGTATAATCACAGTTATGGTTGTTATAATCATAGTGGTAGGTGTTATAATCATGGTCGTGGTTTTATAATCATAGTCGTGGTAGTTATAATCATAGTCGTGGATGTTATAATCATAGTCATGGTTGTTATAATCATAGTCGTGGTTGTTATAATCATGGCCGTGGGTGTTATAATCACAGTCGTGGTTGTTATAATCATGGTTGTCGTTGTTATAATCACATGGGTTGTTATAATAAGGTGATATAATCATAGTTGTGGTTGTTATAATTATGGTCGTGGTTGTTATAATCAGGACGTGGTAGTTATAATGATGGTCGTGGTTATAATCATGGTCGTGGTTGTTATAATCATGGTCGTATGTGTTATAATCATAGACGTGATTGTTATAATCAAGTTCGTGGTAGTTATAATCATGGTCGTGGTTGTTATAATCATGGTTGTGGTTGTTATAATCATATTCGTGGTTGTTATAATCATGGCCGTGGGTTATAATCAGAGTCGTGGTTGTTATATTAGTGGTTGTCGTTGTTATAATCACAGTCGTGGTTTATTTATAATCATGGTCGGTGTTATAATCAGAGTTGTGGTTATTTTAATCATGGGCGTGGGTAATCATAATCGTGGATGTTATAATCATGGTCGTGGTTGTTATAATCATGGTCGCGGTTATGATCATAGACGTGGATGTTATAATTATGGTCGTGGTTGTTACAGTTCATGGTGGTGGTTGTTATATTCATAGTCATGGTTGTTATAATCATGTTTGGGGTTGTTGTAATCATAGTCGTGATTGTTATAGTCATGGTAGTAGGTGTTATAATCATAGTCTTGGTTTATAATCATATTCGTGGATGTTATAATCATAGTCGTGGTTATTATAATCATAGTCGTAGATGTTATGATAATGGTCATGGTTGTTATAATCATAGTCGTGGTTGTTATAATCATGGTCGTAGGTGTTATAATCATAGTCGTGGTTGTTATAATCAAGGTCGTGGTAGTTATAATCATGGTGTGGTTGTTATAATCATGGTTGTGGTTGTTATAATCATATTCGTGGTTGTTAAAATCATGGCCCTGGGTGTTATAATCATAGTCATCGTTGTTATAATCATGGTCGTGGCTGTTGTAATCATGGTCGTGGTTGTTATAATTAAGGTCGGTTGTTATGATCATAGTTGTGGTTGTTATGATCACAGTCGTGGTTTTTATAATCATGGTCGTGGTTGTTATAATCATGGTCGTGGTTGTTATAGCCATGGTGGTGGGGTTATAATCAAAGTCGTGGTTTTATAATCATAGTCGTGGTTGATATAATCATGGTAGTGGTTGTTATAATCATATTCGTGGTTATTATAATCATAGTCGTGGTTGTTATAATCATCGTCATGGTTGTTATAATCATAGTTGTGGTTGTTATAATCAGGTCGTTGTAGTTATAATCATGGTCGTGGTTGTAATAATTATGGTGTAGGTGTTAAAATAATAGTCGTGGTTGTTAAAATCATGGCCTAGATTTATAATCATAGTCGTGGTTGTTATAATCATAGTCGTGGTTGTTATAATCATGGTCTTGGTTGTTATAATCATGGTCGTGGTTGTTATAATCAAGGTCGTGGTGGTTGTGATCATGGACGTGGTTGTTATAATCATCGTCGTGGTTGATATAGTCGTGGTTGTTATAATCATGGTCGTGGTTGTTATAATCATGATCCTTGGTTGTTATAGTCATGGTAGTGGGTGTTATAATCTTAGTCGTGGTTGTTATAATCATAGTCGTGGTTGTTATAATCATAGTCGTGGTTGTTATAATCATAGGCGTGGTTGTATTAATCATAGTCGTGGTGTTTATAATCATAGTCGTGTTTGTTATAATCATATTCGTGGGTGTTATAATCATGGTCGTGGTTTTATAGTCATAGTGGTGGTTGTTATAATTATAGTCGTGTTTGCTATAATCATCGTCGTGGATGTTATAATCATAGTTGTGGTTGTTATAAACATGGTCGTGGTTGTTCTAATCATAGTCGTGTTTGTTATCATCATGGTCGTGGGTGTTATAATCAGTTGTGGTTGTTATAATCATGATGGTGGGTGTTATAATCATGGTCGTGGTTGTTATAATCATAGTCGTGGTTGTTTTAATCATATTCGTGGTTGTTATAATCATAGTCGAGGTTGTTATATAATCACGTCGTGGTTGTTATAATCATTGCCCTGGGGTTATGATCATGGTCGTGGATGTTATAATCATGGTCGTAGTTGTTATAATCATGGTCGTGGTTATGATCATAGTCGTGGATGTTATAATTATGGTCGTGGTTGTTACAGTTCATGGTGGTGGTTGTTATAATCATAGTCATGGTTGTTATAATCATGTTCGTGGTTGTTGTAATCATGGTCGTGATTGTTATAGTCTAGTAGTAGGTGTTATAATCATAGTCTTGGTTTTATAATCATATTCGTAGAATGTTATAATAATAGTCGTGGTTTTATAATCATAGTCGTAGATGTTATGATAATGGTCATGGTTGTTATAATCATAGTCGTGGTTGTTATGATCATGGTCGTAGGTGTTATAATCATAGTCGTTGTTGTTATAATCAAGGTGTGGTAGTTATAATCTCGTGGTTGTTATAATCATGGTTGTGGTTGTTATAATCATATTCGTGGTTGTTATAATCATGGTCGTTTGTGTTATAATCATAGTCGTGGTTGTTATAATCATGACCGTGGGTGTTATAATCATAGTCGTGGTTGTTATAATCATGGTTGTGGTTGTTATAATCACAGTCGTGGTTGTTATAATCATGGACCTGGGTGTTAAAATCATAGTTGTAGTTGTTATAATCATGGTCGTGGGTGTTATAATCATAGATATTGGTTGTTATAATCATGGACCTGGGTGTTATAATCATAGTTGTGGTTATTTTAATCATGGTTGTGGGTAATATAATTATAGTCGTGGTTGTTATAATCATGGTCTTGGCTGTTATAATCATGGTCGTGGGTGTTATAATCATAGTCATGGTTGTTATAATCATATTGTGGGTGTTATAATCATAGTCGTGTTTGTTATAGTCATATTCGTGGGTGTTATAATCATGGTCGTGGTTTTTATAATCGTAGTCGTTCTTTGTTATAATTATAGTCTTGGTTGTTATAATCATCGTCGTGGATGTTATAATCGTCCTGGTTGTTATAATCATGGTCGTGGTTGTTCTAATCATAGTCGTGGTTGTTATCATCATGGTTGTGGGTGTTATAATCATAGTCGTGTTTGTTATAATCATATTCGTGGGTGTTATAATCATGGTCGTGGTTTTTATAGTCATAGTCGTGGTTGTTGTAATTATAGTCGTGGTTGTTATAATCATCGTCGGGGATATTATAATCATATTCGTGGGTGTTATAATCTCGTCGTGGTTTTTATAATCATAGTCGTGGTTGTTATAATCATGTTCGTGGTTGTTATAATCATCGTCGTGGATGTTATAATCATAGTCCTGGTTATTTATAATCATGGTCGTGTTTGTTATAATCTAGTTATCGTAAACATGGTATTTATAATACTTTTATAAATTGTTATACTCATGGTCGTGTTGTTAAATCATAGTCGTGGTTGTTATCATCATGGTCGTGGTTTTATAATCATAGTCGTGGTTGTTATAATCATAGTCGTGTTTGTTATAATCATAGTCATGGTTGTTATAATTATAGTCGTGGTTGTTATAATCATGGTCTTGGCTGTTATAATCATGGTCATGGGTGTTATAATCATAGTCATGTTTTATAATCAAGTACAGTCATGCTGTTTAATACATAGTCATCGTTGTTATAATCATATTGTGGGTGTTATAATCATAGTCGTGTTTGTTATAGTCATATTCGTGGGTGTTATAATCATGGTCGTGGTTTTATAGTCGTAGTCGTGGTTGTTATAATTATAGTCGTGGTTGTTATAATCATCGTCGTGGATGTTATAATCATAGTCCTGGTTATAATCATATTCGTGGTTGTTCTAATCATAGTCGTGGTTGTTATCATCATGGTCGTGGGTGTTATAATCATAGTCATGGTTGTTATAATCCGATTAAATGGTTGTTACAGGTCATGGTCGTGTTTGTAATAATCATAGTCATCGTTGTTATAATCATGGTTATGGGTGTTATAATCATAGTCGTGTTTGTTATAATCATATTCGTAGGTGTTATAATCATAATTATTGGTTTTATAGTCATAGTCGTGGTTGTTATAATTATAATCGTGGTTGTTATAATCATCGTCGTGGATGTTATAATCATATTCGTGGGTGTTATAATCTTAGTCATTTTATATTCATAGTCGTGGTTGTTATAATCATGCTCGTGGTTGTTATAATCATAGTCGTGGTTGTTATAATCATGGTTGTGGGTATTATAATCATAGTCGTGTTGTTATAGTCATATTCGGTAGTTATATAATCATGGTCGTGGTTTTTATAGTCATAGTCGTGGTTGTTATAATTATAGTCGTGTTATATCATCGTCGTGGATGTTATAATCAGTCAGGTTGTTATAATCATGGTCGTGGTTGTTCTAATCATAGTCTTGGTTGTTATAATCATGGTTGTGGGTGTTATAATCATAGTCGTGTTTGTTATAATCATATTCGTGTTGTTATAATCATGGTGAGGTTTTATAATCATAGTCTGGTTGTTATAATTATAATATAGTTTGTTATAATCATCGTCGTGGATGTTATAATCATATTCAGGTTGTTATAATCTCGTCGTAGTTTTATAATCATAGTCCTGTTTGTTATAATCATGCTAGGGCTGATAATCATCGTGGTGTTATAATCATAGTCTGGTTGTTATAATTCATTAAGTGGTTGTTATAATCATAGTCGTGGTTGTTATCATCATGGTCGTGAATTTGTTATAATCTAGTCGTGTTTGTTATAATCATATTCGTGGGTGTTATAATCTTGGTCGAGTTTTATAATCATAGTCGTGGTTGTTATAATCATAGTCGTGGTTGTTATAAATCAAGGCCCCGGCTGTTATAATCATCGTTATGGTTGTTATAATCATGGTCGTGGTTGTTATAATCATAGTCATGGGTTGTTATAATCATAGTTGTGGTTGTTATAATCATGGTCGTAGTGATAATCACAGTCGTGGTTGTTATAATCATGGCCCTGGGTGTTATAATCATGGTCGAGTATGTTATAATCATAGTCGGCTTTTTATAATCATAGTCTTGGTTGTTATAACTCATGGTCGTGTTGTTATAAATCATGTCGTGTTTGTTATAAATCGCATCATGGTTGTTATAATCATGGTCCTGGTTGTTATAATCATAGTCGGTTGTTATAATCATGGTCGTGTTATAATCATGGTCGTGTTTGTTATAATCATAGTCGTGTTTGTTATAATCATAGTCATGGTTGTTATAATCATGGTCCTGGTTGTTATAATCATAGTCGTGGTTGTTATAACTATATTCGTGGGTGTTTTAATTGCGGTCGGTTGTTATAATCATAGTCGTGGGTTGTCATAATCATAGTCGTGGCTGTTATAAACATGGTCGTGGTTTTATAATCAAAGTCGTGGTTGTTATAATCATGGTCGTGGTTCTTATCATCATAGTCGTGGCTATTATAATTATAGTCGTGGTTGTTATAATCAACGTCGTGGATGTTATAATCATAGTCCTGGTTGTAATAATCATGGTCGTGGTTGTTCTAATCATAGTCGTGGTTGTTATCATCATGGTCGGGTGTTATAATCATAGTCGTGGTTTTTGTATTCATAGTCTTGGTTGTTATAATCATGGTCGTGGTTGTTATAATCATAGTCGTGTTTGTTATATAATCATAGTCATGGTTGTTATAATCATGGTCCTGGTTGTTATAATCATAGTCGGGTTGTTATAATCATATTCGTGGGTGTTTTAATTATGGTCGGTTGTTATAATCATAGCTAGGTTGTCATAATCATAGTCGTGGCTGTTATAAACATGGTCGTGGTTTTTATAATCAAAGTCGTGTTGTTATAATCATGGTCGTGGTTCTTATCATCATAGTCGGGTTATTATAATTATGTCGGCTGTTATAATCATCGCCGTGATGTTATAATCATAGTCCTGGTTGTAATAATCATGGTCGTGGTTGTTCTAATCATAGTCGTGGTTGTTATCATCATGGTCGTGGGTGTTATAATCTAGTCATGGTTGTTATAACATGGTCAGTTATTACAGGTCATGGTCGTGTTGTAATAATCATAGTCATCGTTGTTATAATCATGGTTATGGGTGTTATAATCATTGTCGTGTTTGTTATAATCATATTCGTGGGTGTTATAATCATGGTCGTGGTTTTTATAGTCATAGTCGTGGTTGTTATAATTATAATCGTGGTTGTTATAATCATCGTCGTGGATGTTATAATCATATTCGTGGGTGTTATAATCTTAGTCGTGGTTTTTATAATCATAGTCGTGTTGTTATAATCATGTTCGTGGGTGTTATAATCATAGTCGTGTTTGTTATAGTCATATTCGTGGGTGTTATAATCATGGTCGTGGTTTTGATAGTCATAGTGTGGTTGTTATAATTATAGTCGTCGTTGTTATAATCATCGTCGTGGATGTTATAATCATAGTCTGGTTGTTATAATCATGGTCGTGGTTGTTGTTCTAATCATAGTCGTGGTTGTTATCATCATGGTTGTGGGTGTTATAATCATGTCGTGTTTTGTTATAATCATATTCGTGGGATAGTTATAATCATGATTAGTGGTTTTTATAGTCATAGTCTGGTTGTTATAATTATAGTCGTGGTTGTTATAATCATCGTTGTGGATGTTATAATCATATTCGTGGGTGTTATAATCTACGTCGTGGATTGTTATAATCATAGTCGTGGTTGTTTAATCATGTTCGTGTTTGTTATAATCATCGTCATTAAAGTTATAATCATAGTCCTGGTTGTTATAATCATGGTACGTAGTTGTTCTAATCATAGTCGTGGTTGTTATCTTCATGGTCGTGGTTTATTTATAATCATAGTCGTGAATTTGTTATAATCATAGTCGTGTTTATTACTTATATTCGTGGGTGTTATAATCATGGTCGAGGTTTTATAGTCATAGTCATTAGTTTGTTATAATTATAGTCGTGGTTGTTATAATCATGGCCTGGGGTTATAATCATGGTCGTAGATGTTATAATCATAGTCGTGGCTGTTATAATCATAGTCATAGCTGTTATAATCATGGTCCTGGTTATTTATAATCATGGTCATTAGTGTTTAATCATAGTCGTGGTTGTTATAATCAAGGTTGTGGTTGTTATAATCACAGTCGTAGTTATTATAGCTCATGGCCCTGTGTGTTATAATCATGGTCGTGGGTGTGATAATCATCGTCGAGGCTATTATAATATATTCGTGGTTGTTATAATCACGGTCGTTGTTGTTATAATCCATAGTCGTGGTTTCATCATCTTATATCCTTTTATAATCATGGTCGTGGTTGTTATAATCTTTGTCGTGGTTGTTATAATCATAGTCTGGTTGTTGTAATCAAGGTCATGGTTGTTATAATCATAGTTATGGTTGTTATAATCATGGTCGTGGGTGTTATAATCATAGTCATAGTTTGTTTATAATCATAGTTGTGGTTGTTATAATCATGGTCGTGGGTGTTATAATCACAGTCGTGGTTAGTTATAATCATGGCCCTGGGGCTATAATCATGGTCGTTGGTGTTATAATCATAGTCGTGGTTTTGTATTCATAGTCTTGGTTGTTATAATCATGGTCATTGGTTGTTATAATCATAGTCGTGTTTGTTATAATCATAGTCATGTTTGTTATAATCATGGTCCTGGTTGTTATAATCATAGTCGTGGTTGTTATAATCATGGTCGTGGAATTATTTAATCATGGTGCGTGTTTGTTATAATCATGACCGTGGGGTGTTTTAAAATTAGGTAGGTTGCTCATAATCATAGTCGTGGCTGTTATAAACATGGTTGTGGGTGTTATAATCATAGTCGTGGTTGTTATAATAATAGTGGATGTTAATCATGGTCTTGGTTGTTATAATCATGGTCATTGGTTGTTATAGTCAGGTAATTGATATTATTATCAAAATAAGTTGGCTTTTTATAATAACAAAGTCAAGTTGCTATAATCATGGTAATAGTTTCTTATATCATAGTCAATGGTTATTATAATCATAGTCGTGGTTGTTATATTCATCGTCATGGTTGTTATAATCATAGACGTGGTTGTTATAATCATGGTCGTGATTGTTATAATCATTGGTGGGTAGTTTATAATTATGGTCGTGGTTGTTATAATCATAGTTGTGAAGTTATTTTAATCTTTGCGTGGAGTATTTTAATCATAGTCTTGGTTGGTATAATCATGAGTCTTGGTCTGTTATAATCATGATACGTGGTTTATAATCATAGTTGTGGTTGTTATAATCATAGTCGTGGTTGTTATAATCATGGACTGGGTGTTATAATCATAGTTAGTGGTTGTTATAATCCATAGTTGTGGTTTTATAATCATAGTCATGGTTGTTATAATCATAGTCGTGGTTGTTATAATCATGGCCTTGGGTGTTATAATCATAGTCATGGTTGTTATAATCATGGTTGTGGTTGGTAATAATCATAGTCGTGGTTGTTATAATCATGGTCCTGGCTGTTTATAATCATAGTTGTGGTTGTTACGTCATGGTCATCGATTATTTATAATCATAGATGTGGTTATTTTAATCATTGGCGTTGGTATTATAATATAGTCGTGAAGTTGTTATAATCATGGTCTTGGTTGTTATAATCATGGTCCTTTCTTTTATAATCCTTAGTTGTGGTTGTTATAATCATGGTCGCTGGGTGTTATAATCATAGATGTGGTTATCATTAGCGTTAGTATTATAATCCATAGTCAGTTGTTATAATCATGGTGTTGGTTGTTATAATCATGGTCGTGGTTGTTTTATATAGTCGTGGTTATGTCATGGTCGTGGTTGTTAATAATCATGGTCGTGGGTGTTATAATCATCGTCATAGTTATTTATAATCATGAATTCGTGGTTGTTATAATTATTGTCGTGGCTTTTACAGTTCATAGTCGAATTTGTTATAATCATAGTCATGGTTGTTATAATCATAGGTCGTGGCTGTTGTAATCATGGTCGTGGTTGTTATAATCCAATTAAGTGGTTACTATAATCATAGTCGGTTATTATAATCATAGTCGGTTGTTATAATCATCGTCATAGGTTATTATAATCATAGTCTGGTTGTTATAATTATGGTCTGGGAGTTATAATCATAGTCATAGTTGGCTATAATTATGAGTGGTTGTTATAATCATAGTTGGTTATTTTAATCATTGGCGGAGTATTTTAATCTATTCGTTGTTGGTATAATCATGGTCTTGGGCTGTTTATAATCATAGTCAATGTTATTTATAATCATGGTTGTGGTTGTTATAATCATAGTCATGGTTGTTAAAATCATGGACCTGGGTGATATAATCATAGTTGTGGTTGTTATAATCATAGTCGTAGTTTGTTATAATCATAGTCATGATTGTTATAATCATAGTCGTGGCTGTTATAATCATGGCCATGGTTGTAATAATGTCGTCTCGTCATTATAATCATTGTCGTGGTTGTTGTAATCGTCATTGTTGGGTGCTAATAATCATGGTCGTGGTTATTATAATCATAGTTGTGGTTGTTATAATCATAGTCTTGGTTGTTATAATCATGGTCCTGGGTGTTATAATCATAATTGTGGTTGTTATAATCATGGTCGGGTGTTATAATCATAGTTGTGGTTATTTTAATCATTGGCATTGATATTATAATCATAATTCATTGGTTGTTATAATCATGGTTTGGTTGTTATGATAAACTGGTCGTGGTTGTTTTTAATCATAATCGTGGTTATGATCATGGTCGTGGTTGCTATAATCATGGTCGGGTGTTATAATCATAGTCATGGTTGTTATAATCCATGGTCGTGGTTGTTATAATAATAGTCGTGGTTGTTATAATCATCGTCATGGTAGTTATAATCATAGTCGTGGTTGTTATAATCATGGTCATTGGTATTATAACAAGGTCGTAGTAGTTATAATCATTGTCGTTGTTGTAATAAGCGGTCCTGTGTGTTATAATCATTTATTACGTGGAAGTTATAATCATTGGCCCTGGGTGTAATAATCTGCATGGTCGTGGATGTTATAATTATAATCGGTTGTTGTATTCAAGATGCGTAGTTATAATCATGGTCGTGGTTGTTATAATCATAGTCGTGTTTGTAGTAATCATAGTCGTGGCTGTTATAAACATGGTCATTAATTATAATCATAGTGCGTTGTTATAGTCATGGTCGTGGAGTGATATAATCATATTCGTGAATATTATAAATCATAGCATTAAATTTATAATCAAACATAGATTGCTATAATCATAGTGAATTTATTATAATCATAGCGTGAATTGTCAAATCAATGTCGTGCCTGTTAAATCATATTTAAATTTATAATCAGGTCTGTTGTTATTATAATAATACGTCAATTTGTCACTAATCATAGTCATGGTTGTTATTCATCAATGAAAGTCTGTGTTATAATCATGTCGTGGTGTATAATCACAGTTATGGTTATTATAAACATAGTCTGGTTGTCATAATCATAGTCGTAATTTATTATTAATCATGGTCGTGTTGTTATAATAAGCCAGAATGATATAATCATAGTGGGTTTGTTATAATAATAATCATTAACATTATAATCGGACAACTGAATCATATTTACATAAACATTTTCGAGTTATTATAATTATAGTTTAGTTATTTATTTTAATCATTGGCGGAATATTATAATCATAGTCGTGTTGTTATAATCATGATCTTGGTTTAATTTATAATCATGGTCATTAGTTGTTTTAATCATAATAGTGGTTATGATTATGGTCAAATAATTTACTATAATCATGGTCATTAGATTGTTATAATCATAGTCATGGTTGTTATAATCATGGTGGTTGTTATAATCATGGTCGTGGTTGTTCCATTTCATAGTCGTAGTTGTTATAATCATGATCGTGGTTGTTATAGTCATGGTATTGAGTGTTACATAATCATAGTCGTGGAACATAATCATAGTCGTGGTTGTTATAATCTTAATCGTGGTTGTTATAATCCATAATCATTATTTGTTTTAATCATGGTAATGGGTGTTATATCATATTAGTGTTTTGTTATTATAATCATATTCGTGGGTAGTTATAATCATGGTCATTAGTATTTATAGTCATAGTCGTGGTTATTTATAATTATAGTCGTGTTTGTTATAATCATGGACCTGGGTGTTATAATCATAATTGTGGTTGTTATAATCGTCATGGTAGTAGGTGTTATAATCATGATTGTGGTTATAATCATAGCTGGTTTATAATCATGAGTAAGTGAGTTGATATAATCATGGTCTTGGATGTTATATTAATCATGGTGGTAGTTGTTATAATCATTGCACTGAATTATGATTATGGTCGTGGTAGCTATAATCATAGTACATTAGGTATTATAATCATAGTCATGGTTGTTATAATCTAATTGGTGGTTATTTATAATCAAGTTAGTAGTTGACATTTGATAGTAGTAGTTGTTATAACATGGTATCGTGGTTGTTATAATCATAGTAGTAGTTGTTATAATCATAGTAAATGGTATTTATAAATCTGGTCGTGGTTGTTATAATCATGGTCATTAGTTGTTATAATCATAGTCGTGGTTGTTTTAATCATGGTCGTGGTTATAATCATAGTCGTTTATAACATATTAGGAGTGTTATAATCATCAACAACAATCATGGTTGTTATAATCATGGACCTGGGTGTTATAATCATATTTGTGGTTGTTATAGTCATGGTAGTAGAGTGTTATAATCATAGTCGTGGTTTTATAATCATAGTAGTGGTTTTGTTATAATCATGAGTCGTAGTTGTTATTCATAGTCGTGGTTGTCATAATCATTGTCGTGGAAGTTATAATCATCTACCCTGGGTGTAATAATCATGGTCGTGGTTATAATCATCGTCGTGGATATTATAATCATAGTCGTGGTTGTTATAATCATAGTTGTGGTTATTTAATCATTGGTAATTATTTTAATCATAGTCGTATTTGTTATAATCATGGTCTCGTTGTTATAATCATGGTCGTGGTTGTTTACTCATGGCCGTGAATTATTATAATCATAGTCATGGTTGTTATAATCATGGGGTGGTTGTTATAATCATGAACTAAATTGGTTGTTATAGTCATGGTAGTGGTGTTACAAGCCAATCGTAATGGTGAGTGTTATAATCATAGTCGTGGTTGTTATAATCGCTGGTCGTGGGTATTACTAATCATAGTCGTGGTGACTATAATTATGGTCGTGGTTGTTATAATCATAGTTGTGGTTATTTAATCATTGGCGTGGGTATTTTAATCATAGTCTGGTTGGTATAATCATGGTCAACGGTTGTTATAATCATGGTCGTGGTTATTATAATCATGGTTGTGGTTGTTATAATACAGTTATGGTTATTATAATCGTAGTGGCAGGTGTTATAATCATGGTCGTGGTTGTTATAATCACAGTAGTGGTAGTTATAATCATAGTCGTGGATGTTATAATCATAGTCATGGTTGTTATAATCATAGTCGTTGTTATAATCACCGGCCGTGGGTGTTATAATCATAGTCGTGGTTGTTATAATCAAGTCGTGGTTGTTATAATCATGGACCTGGATTGTTGTAATCATATTTGTGGTTGTTATAATCATGGTCGTTGTTATTTATAATCACTAGTTGTTGTTATTTTAATCATTGAGGGAGTATTATAATCATAGTGGTTGTTTTAATCACTAATCTGGTTATCATTATCGTCTAGTTGCTATAATCATCGTAGTGTTATAATCATAGTCTGAGTTGTTATAATCATGGTGGTGGTTATATTCATGGTACGTGGTTGTTACATTTCATGGTCGGGTTGTTATAATCAAAGTCATGGTTGTTATAATCATGGTCGTGGCTGTTAACAATCAGGTCGTGGTTGTTATAATTATGGTGCAGGTTGTTATGATCATAGTTGTGGTTGTTATGATCATAGTATTGTTTTTATAATCATGGTCGTGGTTGTTATAATCATGGTCGTGGTTGTTATAATGTCATGGTAGTGGGTGTTATAATCATAGTCGTGATTTTATAATCATAGTCGTGGTTGATATAATCATGGTCGGTTGTTATAATCATGGACCTGATATAATCATAGTTGTGGTTGTTATAATCATAGTCGTGGTTGTTATAATCAGAGTCATGGTTGTTATAATCATAGTCGTGGTTGTTATAATCATGGCTGTGGTTGAACAATCATGGTCCTGTGTTATAATCATTGTCGTGGTTGTTGTAATCATTGCCTGGCTGTAACAATCATGGTCGTGGTTAATATAATCATAGTTGTAAGCCGTTATAATCAAGTCGTGGTTGTTATAATCATGGTCCCGAAGCGCAATCACAATTGTGGTTGTTATAATCATGGTCGTGTGTTATAACCATAGTTGTGGTTATTTTAATCATTGCTGTATAATCATAGTGTTGTTATAATCATGGTCTTGTTTGTTATAATCATCGTCGTGGTTGTTTTAATCATAATCGCGGTTATGATTATGGTCGTGGTTGCTATAATCATGGTCGAGGGTGTTATAACTATAGTCGCGGTTATAATTATGGTGGTTGTTGTTATAATCATGGTCGGTTATGCATTTCATGGTCGTGGTTGTTATAATCATGATCGTGATGTTATAGTCATGGTAGTAGGTGTTATAATCATAGTAGTGGTTTTTATAATCATAGTCGTGTAGTAATCTATGGTCGGGTTGTTATAATCATAGTCGGTTGTTTTAATCATGGTCGTGGGTGGTATAATCATAGTCGTGTTTGTTATAATCATATTCGTGGGTGTTATAATCATGGTCGTGGTATCTATAGTCATAGTCGTGGTTATAATTATAGTCGTTATATAATCATGGACCTGGGTAAGCGTAATCATATTTGTGGTTGTTATAGTCATGGTAGTAGGTGTTATAATCATAGTCGTGGTTTTTATAATCATAGTCGTGGTTATATAATCATGGTCGTGGTTGTTATAATCATAGTCGGGTTGTTATAATCATTGTCGTGAATTTATAATCATTGCCCTGGGTGTATAATCGTGGTCGTGGTTGTTATAATCATCGTCGGGATGTTATAATCATAGTCGTGGTTGTTATAATCATAGTTGTGGTTATTTTAATCATTGGCGGGTATTTAATCATAGTCGTTTTTATAATCATGGTCTCGGTTGTTATAATCATGGTCGGTTGTTTTTACTCATGGTCGTGGGTGTTATAATCATAGTCATGGTTAAAATGGGGTGGTTGTTATAATCATGGTCGTTGTTATAGCTGCGTAGTGGGTGTTATAATCTGGTCGGGTAAGTAATAATTATAGTCGTGTTATAATCATGGTCGTGGGTATTATAATCATAGTCGTGGTGGCTATAATTATGGTCGTGGTTGTTATAACTAATAGTTGTGGTTTTAATCATTGGCGTGTATTTTAAATCATAGTCCTGGTTGGTATAATCATGGTCTTGGTTGTTATAATCATGGTCGTGGTTGTTATAATCATGGTTGTGGTTTTATAATCACAGTTATGGTTGTTATAATCATAGTGGTAGGTGTTATAATCATGGTCGTGGTTGTTAAAATCATAGTCGGTAGTTATAATCATAGTCGGATGTTATAATCATAGTCATGGTTGTTATAATCATAGTCGTGGTTGTTATAATCACGGCCGTGGGTGTTATAATCCTAGTCGTGGTTGAATAATCAAAGTCGTGGTTGTTATAATCATGGACCTGTGTTGTAATCATATTTGTGTTGTTATAATCATGGTCGTAGGTGTTATAATCATAGTTGTTATTTTTAATCATTGGCGGGGTATTATAATCATAGTCGTGGTTGTTTTAATCATAATCGTGGTTATCATTATCGTCGCGGGTTGCTATAATCATGGCCTTGAGTGTTATAAATCATAGTCATGGTTGTTATAATCATGGTGGTGGTTATTATATTCATGGTCGGTTGTTACATTTCATGGTCGGGTTGTTATAATCAAAGTCATGGTTGTTATAATCATGGTCGTGGCTGTTGTAACATGCGTAGGTTATAATTATGGTCGCGGTTGTTATGATCAGTTGTGGTTGTTATGATCATAGTCGTGGTTTTTATAATCATGGTCGGTTATAATCATGGTCGGTTGTTATAGTCATGTAGTGGGTGTTATAATCATAGTCGTGATTTTTATAATCATATTCGTGGTTGATATAATCATGGTCGTGGTTGTTATAATCTGGACCTGGGTGATATAATCATAGTGTGGTTGTTATAATCATAGTCGTGGTTGTTATAATCAGAGTCACGGTTGTTATAATTCAGTCGTGGTTGTTATAATCATGGCTGTGGTTGTAATAATCATGGTCCTAAAAAGTTATAATCAATTGTCGTGGTTGTTGTAATCATTGCCCTGGTTGTAATAATTCAGTGGTCGTGGTTATTATAATCATAGTTGTGGTTGTTATAATCACAGTCGTGTTGTTATAATCATGGTCCTGGGTGTTATAATCATAATTGTATGTTATAATCATGGTCGTGGGTGTTATAATCATAGTTGTGGTTATTTTAACTCATTGGCGTTGGTATTATAATCATAGTCGGTTGTTATAACTCATGGTCTTGGTTGTTATAATCATGGTCGTGGTTGTTTTAATCATAATCGTGGTTATGATTATGGTCGTGTTGCTATAATTATGGTCGAGGGTGTTATAATCATAGTCATGTTGTTATAATTATGGTGGTTGTTGTTATAATCGGCGGTCGTGGTTGTTACATTTGACGGTCGTGGTTGTTATAATCACGATCGTGATGTTATAGTCATGGTAGTAAAAGAGTAATCATAGTAGTGGATTTATAATCATAGTCGTGGTTGTTATAATCATGGTCGTGGTTGTTATAATCCTATAGTCGTGGTTGTTTTAATTATGGTCGTGGGTGGTATAATCATAGTCGTGTTTGTTATAATCATATTCGTGGGATATAACTGGTATTATAATCATATCGTGGTTGTCATAATCATTGTCGTGGAAGTTATAATCATTGCCTGGGTGTAATAATCGGTGTAGGTGTTGTTATAATCATAACGTGGATGTTATAATCATAATAGTCGTGAGTTGTTATAATCATAGTTGTGGTTGTTTTTAATCGTTGGCGTGGTATTTTAATCATAATTAAGTGGTTAGTTATAATCATGGTCTCAGTTATTTACTATCATGGTCGTAGTTTGTTTTTCATGGTCGTAGATTATTTAATCACTAGTCATCGGTTGTTATAATCATGGGGAGATTGGTTGTTATAATCATGGTAGTGGTTGTTATAGTCATGGTAATTGGGTGTTATAATCATGGTCGTGGGTGTTATAATCATAGTCGTGGTTGTTATAATCATGGTTCGTGAGTATTATAATCATAGTGCGTGGTGGCTATAATTATGGTGGTGTTTGTTATAATCATAGTTGTGGTTATTTTAATCATTAGGCGTGGTATTTTAATCATTGTCCTGGTTGAGGTATAATCATGGTCTTGGTTGTTATAATCATGGTCGTGGTTGTTATAATCATGGTTGTGGTTGTTAATCCACAGTCGTGGATATTATAATCATAGTCATAGTTGTTATAATCATAGTCGTGGTTGTTATAATCACGGCCGTGGGTGTTATAATCATAGTCGATGGTTGTTATAATCATAGTCGTGGTTGTTATAATCATGGACCTGGGTGTTATAATCATAGTCGTGGTTGTTATAATCATAGTCGTGGTTGTTATAATCATGGACCTGGGTGTTGTAATCCATATTTGTGGTTGTTATAATCATGGTCAAGTAAGATTTTATAATCATAGTTGTTGTTATTTTAATCATTGGGGGGTATTATAATCATAGTCGTAGGTTGTTTTAATCATAATCGTGGTTATGATTATCGTCGTGAATTGCTATAATCATGGTCGTGGGAGTGTTATAATCATAGTCATGGTTGTTATAATCATGGTGGTGGTTGTTATATTTATGGTACGTGGTTGTTACATTTCATAGTCGTGGTTGTTATAATCAAAGTCATGGTTGTTATAATCATGGTCGTGGCTAGTTGTAATCATGGTCGTGGTTGTTATAATTATGGTCACGGTTGTTATGATCATAGTTGTGGTTGTTATGATCATAGTCGTGGTTTATAATCATGGTCGTGTTTGTTATAATCATGGTAGTGGTTGTTATAGTCATGTGTAGATATTATATATAGTCGTGGTTTTTATAATCATAGTCGTGATTGATATAATCATGGTCGTGGTTGTTATAATCATGGACCTGGGTGATATAATCATGGTTGTGGTTGTTATAATCATAGTCGTGGTTGTTATAATCAGAGTCATGGTTGTTATAATCATAGTCGTGGTTGTTATAATCATGGCTGTGGTTGTAATAATCATGGTCTGGTGTTATAATCATTGTCGTGGTTGTTGTCATCATTGCCCTGAAGTGTAATAATCATGGTCGTGGTTATTATAATCATAGTTGTGGTTGTTATAATCCAGTCGTGGTTGTTATAATCATGGTCTGGGTATTATAATCATAATTTGTTTGTTATAATCATGGTCTGGGTGTTATAATCATAGTTGTGGTTATTTTAATCATTGGCGTTGGTATTATAATCTAGTCGTGGTTGTTACAATCATGGTCTTGGTTGTTATAATCATGGTCGTTGTTTTAATCATAATCGTGGATTTATGATTATGAGTGCGTCGATTGCTATAATCATGGTGGTAGATTGTTATAATCCTCTGGTCATTGTTGTTATAATCATGGTGGTGGTTATTTAATCATGGTCGTGGTTGTTGCATTTCATGGTCGTGGTTGTTATAATCATGATCAGCTGGTTGTTATAATCATGGTAGTAAGACATTAATTATAATCATAGTCGTGGTTTTATAATCATAGTCGTGGTTATTTATAATGCTTTAGATATCAGTTGTTATAATCTTAGTCAGTAGTTGTTTTTAATCATGAATTAGAGGGGTGGTATAATAATCCTTAGTCGTGTTTGTTATAATCGCTATTCGTGGGTGTTATAATCATGATTAAGTGGTATTTTATAGTCATAGTCATTAGTTGTTATAATTATAATTAGTGGTTGTTATAATCATGGACCTGGGTGTTGTAATCATATTTGTGGTTGTTATAATTCATGGTAGTAGGTGTTATAATCATAATTGCATTGGTTTTTATAATCATAGTCGTGGTTGTTATAATCGTAATTAAGTGGTTTATTTATAATCATAGTCGTGGTTGTTATAATCATTGTAAGTGGAAGTTATAATCATTGCCTGGGTATAATAATGGTAATTAAGTAGTTTATTTATAATCATCGTGGGTAAGATGTTATAATCATAGTAAGTGGTTGTTATAATCATAGTTGTGTTTATTTTAATCATTGGCATTAGATATTATTTAATGTAGTCATAGTTTGTTATAATCATGGTCTCGGTTACATTTATAATCATGGTCTGTGGTTTGTTTAGTCATAATCGTGGATATGATCATGGTCGTGGATGCTATAATAATCATGATTAAGTGGGTGTTATAATCATGGTCATGGTTGTTATAATCATAGGGGTGGATTTATTATAATCATGGTCTTGGTTGTTATAGTCATGGTAGTGGGTGTTATAATCATGAATTACCGTTAGATTGCTATAATCCATAGTGCATTAGTTTGTTATAATCCTTGGTCGTGGGTGTTATAATCATAGTCGTGGTATGGCTATAAGTATAGTGCGTGGTTGTTATAATCATATAGTTGTGGTTATTTTAATCATTTAGTGATGTACTGTCATAGTGCGTGGTTGGTATAATCATGGTCTTGGTTGTTATAATCATAGTCGTGGTTGTTATAATCATAGTTTGGCCAGTTTTGTTATAATCATAGTCGTGGTAGTTATAATCTCATAGTCGTGGATCTATTTATAATCATTGTCATGGTTGTTATAATCATAGTCGTGGTTGTTATAATCACGGCCGTGGTGTTATAATCATAGTCGTGGATGTTGCCTGTCATAATCCTGGTAGTTTGTTATAATCATGGACCTGGGTGTTGTAATCATATTTGTTGTTATAATCATGGTCGTGGGTGTTATAATCATAGTTGTTGTTATTTTAATCATTGGCGGGGAGTATTATAATCATAGTCGTAGTTGTTTTAATCATAATCATTGGTTATGATTTATCGTCACGTGAATTTATATAATCATGGTGCATCCAGTGTTATAATCATAATAGTCATAGTTTGTTTATAATCTCATGGTGAGTGCTATTTATATTTCATAGTCGTGGTTGTCACATTTCATGGTCGTGGATTTATTTATAATCATAATCATGGTTGTTATAATCATGGTCGTGGCTGTTGTAATCATGATTAAGTGGTTGTTATAATTATGGTCGCGGTTGTTGTTATGATCATAGTTGTGGTTGTTATGATGATCATAGTCATGGATTTTATAATCGTAATTAAATGGTTATTTATAATAATCAAAATTAAATGGTTGTTATAGTCATGGTAGTGGTGTTATAATCATAGTTGGTTTTATAATCATAGTCGTGGTTGATATAATCATGATTCGTGGTTGTTATAATCATGGGCTATAAGGTGATATAATCATAGTTATTGGTTGTTATAATCGCATAAGTCATGGATTTATTTATAAATACCTTAGTCATGGATGTTATAATCATAATTAAGTAGTTTGTTATAATCATGGCTGTGGTTGTAATAATCATGGTCCTGGTGTTATAATCATTGTAGGTAGTTTGTTGTCATTGCTGGGTTATGTAATCTCATGAAGGTCGTAGTTAATATAATCTATATAGATTTATTAGTTGTTATATATTAAATTCTTGGCTGTTAATCATGGTCCTGGGTGTTATAATCATAATTGTGGTTGTTATAATCATGGTGTTGGGTGTTATAGTCATAGTTGTGGTTGCTTGCAATCCATTGGTATTGGTATTATAATCTGCATTAGTTTATTTATAATCATGGTCTTGGTTGTTATCAATCATTGTCGTGGTTGTTTTAATCATAATTCGTGGTTATGATCATGGTCGTAGTTGCTATAATCATGGTCGTGAATTGTTATAATCGCCGAATGCATGGTTGTTATAATCATGGTCGTGGTTGTTATAATCATGGTCGTGGTTATTTACAATTCATTGTCGTGAAGTTTATTTATAATCATAGTAATAGTTTATTTATAATCGCCCGGTCTCGTGGCTGTTGTAATCATGAATTAAATGGTTGTTATAATTATGGTCGGTTGTTATGATCATGGTTGTAGTTGATATAATCATGGTCGTGGTTGCTATAGTCATGGTAGTGGGTGTTATAATCATAGTCGTGGTTGTTATAATCATGGTCGTGGTTGATATAATCATAGTCATGGTTATAATAATAATAGTGCGTGGTTGTTATAATCTATCATTGTCATAGTTTATTTATAATCATAAGTAGTGGATTATTATAATCATGGTCGTGGGTGTTACAATCAAAGGTCGTGGTAAGTTGCAATGTAGATTAGATTGAAACATATAATCAGCGGTCCTGTGTTTATAATCATTTAACCGTGGAAGTTATAATCATTTGCCCTGTGTGTAATAATCATACGGGTCGTGGTTGTTTATCTTAATCGTGGGCTGATGTTGTAATCAAAGTCGTTGTAGTTATAATCACATAGTCGTGGTTTGTTATAATCATCGTCATTGGTTGTTATAATCATAGATTTGGTTACTATAATCTGATGCGTGATATTCTCATCATAATTAAGTGGTGGTTATAATTATGGTAAGTGGTTGTCTCTTAATCATAGTTGTGGTTATTTTTAATCATTGGCGTGGGTATTTTTAATCATAGTCTTGGTTGGTATAATCATGTGGTCTTGGTTATTATAATCATGGTCGTGGTTTTATAATCGCCAGTTTGTGATTTGTTATAATCATAGTCGTGGTTTGCATTATAATCATGGACCTGGGTGTTATAATCTCTAGTTGTGGTTGTTATAATCATAGTTGTGGTTGTTATAATCCATGGTCATGGTTTATTTATAATCATGAATCGTGGTTGTTATAATCATAGTAAGTGGGTGTTGTTATAATCATAGTCGTGGTTGTTATAATCATGGTTGTGGTTGTAATAATCATAGTCATTAGTTGTTATAATCTTGGTCCTGGCTGTTATAATCATAGTTGTAGTTGTTATAATCATGATTAAGCAGATTATTTATAGCTCCATAGTTATTGGTTATTTTAATCATTGGCGTTAATTATTATAATATAGTCGTGGTTGTTATAATCATGGTCATAGTTTGTTATAATCATGGTCATTAGTTGTTTAATAATAGTCGTGGATTTATGATCATGGTCGTGGTTGCTATAATCATGGTCGTGGGTGTTATAATCATAGTCATCGTTGTTATAATCATGGTCGTGGTTGTTATAATCATTGTCGTGGCACAGTTCATGGTCGTGGATTTGTTATAATCATAGGCATAGTTTGTTTATAATCATGAGATTAAATGGCTGTTGTAATCATGAATTAAATGATTTATTTATAATCATGATTAAATGGTTGCAATCATCATAGTCGTGGTTATTATAATCCTTAGTCGTGGTTGTTATAATCATCGCGTCATAGTTGTTATAATCATAGTCGTGGTTTGTTATAATCATGGTCGTGGGTGTTATAATCATAGTGAAGTGGTGGCTATAATTATGGTCGTGGTTGTTATAATCATAGTTTGTGGTTCAGCGCAATCATTAGGCGTGGGTATTTTAATCATATTCGTGAATGGGCATAATCGCTGGTCTTGGTTGTTATAATCATGGTCATTGAGTTTGTTATAATATGGTTGTAGTTTGTTATAATCATAGTCATAGTTTGTTATAATCATGGACCTGGGTGATATAATCA
>NW_024751861.1:0-26164 GCF_018991925.1 Homarus americanus
TCCACCACGCCACACACGGGACAGTTATGGAACCATCTACACCACAAAATGGTCCACGATACTGTAATCGAGACGACGCTTATGTAATATATTGTAACAAGCTGTAATAGGACCCACCGCTCTGTAATGGTACCGTCCTGGCGTTCTGATTGGTAGAGGGTACGTTCTACTGGTGTTCTGATTGGTAGAGGGTACATTATGGTGGTCTTCTGATTGGTAGAGGGTACATTATGGTGGTCTTCTGATTGGTAGAGGGTACATTATGGTGGTCTTCTGATTGGTAGAGGGTACGTTATGCTGGCGTTCTGATTGGTAGAGGGTACGTTCTCCTGGCGTTCTGATTGGTAGAGGGTACG
The DNA here is from genome assembly GCF_018991925.1 of Homarus americanus. Taxonomy (NCBI): domain Eukaryota; kingdom Metazoa; phylum Arthropoda; class Malacostraca; order Decapoda; family Nephropidae; genus Homarus; species Homarus americanus. The sequence goes on from NW_024751861.1 coordinate 357, forward strand.
TTATGCTGGCGTTCTGATTGGTAGAGGGTACGTTCTCCTGGCGTTCTGATTGGTAGAGGGTACGTTCTACTGGTGTTCTGATTGGTAGACGGTACATTATGGTGGTGTTCTGATTGGTAGAGGGTACGTTCTCCTGGCGTTCTGATTGGTAGAGGGTACGTTCTCCTGGCGTTCTGATTGGTAGAGGGTGCGTTCTCCTGGCGTTCTGATTGGTAGAGGGTACGTTATGCTGGCGTGAAATAAGCTGGGGTGTCTAATCTTCAGGTGATTTGAACTTCCTACGACACTAAACAGCATATCAGTAAATAAACCAAATTAAACCAATAACAAAGAAAAACCACCAATTAATAAACCAACCTCAACCACAACCAGAAATATACATCAACCCTAAACCAAAATAAACCACAATCATACACAAAAAACCACCAAAGAACTAGTTAAACCCAAGATCTAAACCAGAAATAATAGAGGGAAGAAGCCAGTGAGACACCTAATCCTGGTTTATTGGTTTATTTAATACCTCAACCACTACCAGAAATATACATCAACCCATAAACCACAACCATAAACCAAAAAAATCCACCAAAGAGCCAGTTAAACCCAAGATCTAAACCAGGAGGACAGAAAGAAGCCAGCGAGAAACCTAATCCTGGTTTATTGGTTTATTTAATAGTGCCTAATGGCTCCCCCTCACCTAAGTTACCTCAGAATCTTTACTTTCCACTACAAGTTAAAACCTAATTAAGGCCAAGTTTTATCACCGGCCAGAGGAGAAAAGGTTAAACCGGGGTAGAGTACAGTGTAGGATTAAACCAAGATAGAGAGTACAGGATTAAACCGGGGTAGAGTACAGTGTAGGATTAAACCAGGATAGAGAGTACAGGATTAAACCGGGGTAGAGTAGTGTAGGATTAAACCAAGATAGAGTACAGTGTAGGATTAAACTGGGATAGAGCTTAAAACTGCGCCTTGGAGGGATAATTCAAGCTTAAAACTGTGCCGTGGAGGGATAATTCAAGCTTAAAACTGTGCCGTGGAGGGATAATTCAAGCTTAAAACTGCCGTGGAGGGATAATTCAAGCTTAAAACTGCGCCTTGGAGGGATAATCAAGCTTAAAACTGTGCCTTGGAGGGATAATTCAAGCTTAAAATAGGAAAAAATTAAGCTTAAAAATCGTTTCTACTGGGGATAAAAAGAAGTAATATGATTTAAGGAAACGATTACATTTAAGAAAGTAATTACATTTAAGGAAGTAATTACATTTAAGGAAGTAATTACATTTAAGGAAGTAATTAAATTTAAAGAAGCGATTACATTTGAGGAGGTAATTAAGGAAGACAGGTGAGTATTAAGGGCAAGGTAAGGGAAGGTGGTAGGGTGACCTTTGACCTATGGTGTGGAGGGGAGGCGAGCAGAGGAAAGTGAGGGGAGAGAGGATAAAAAAGGAGAGAGAGAGAGAGAGAGAGAGAGAGAGGTAGAGAGAGAGAGAGAGAGAGAGAGAGAGAGAGGAGAAGAAAATAAAGAAGATGAAAGGGTAAAGGAGAGGAGAGAGAGAGAGAGAGAGAGAGAGAGAGAGAGAGAGAGAGAGAGAGAGAGAGGAGAGAGAGAGAGAGAGAGAGAGAGAGAGAGAGAGAGAGAGAGAGATAGCTGCAGAAGAAAGGGTAAAGGAGAGAGAGAGAGAGAGAGAGAGAGAGAGAGAGAGAGAGAGAGAGAGAGAGGTGGGCTGGTGTTATTGGGGATGGTACACGCTGACATTAATTCGTGTTTGTGTAAATCCTTCCGTGTGTGTGTGTGTGTGTCGTGACTCACTCTACCGTCACTCACATTTAGCTGTCCAAGGTTTCTCATAACTCATACACACACACACACACACTCACACACACACACACACACACACACACACTCACTCAAAAGTCAATACTCACACACTCGTCTCCCGTAAGTCCATCCTCGTTACACACACTTAGGATAAGAAGTGGGAGGTGGTGGCGGCTGTGTGTGTGTGTAACTGTGTGTGTGTGTGTGTGTGTGTGTGTGTGTGTGTGGTAGGTAAAAGCGTTTCATCTCACTAAACTTACCCAACCAAACGCTGCCTTACTCTGAGTGCAAGTGTGTGTGTGTGTGTGTGTGTGTGTATGTGTTTGTTTATGTATGTGTGTGTGTATGCTTCTGTGCGTTTGATTACGTTTCTGTATATATCTGTTTGTGTGTCTGTATGTGTGTCTGTATGTGTGTTTTGTTCCTGTGTTGGTTTTATTTCACGTGGGGTAATATTTTTTGTTTCATCATGAACGCATTTCTTTGTTTATTTTACTTCTTGTATAATAAATTCGTCTCATCTCGAATTTCATTAACAAAATCTTCATCTCATCGTCAATGTTTACCTGTGACGTCATCGTGGCACTCATTCGCCCGTAAAATAAATTTCCTCACAAAGCATTTTAATTAATTAATAAACCCACAAAAAAAAAAAAAATACAACCGCATAAAAATCCTCCATGAAAGGATCATATTTGGCCCAAAAATGTCGTATAAATATTACAAAGGTAGAAAGAAATTAATGAATTCAATCTCAGCTTCAGAAATGGCATTCAAAATGGCCGCCGTTTGGTCATTGTAAACAAGAGATCTGTAATACATATAGTGTATATTATGTTTATTCTTTGTCTTAAGGTTGTTTTAGTTTATCTATCTATCCATCTATCTATCTATCAATCAGTCTATCTATCTATCTATCTCCGTTGGGGTAAGAGAGAGAGAGAGAGAGAGAGAGAGAGAGAGAGAGAGAGAGAGAGAGAGAGAGAGAGAGAGAGAGAGAGAGAGAGAGAGAGAGAGAGAGGCTTTCTTCCTTCAGACGAACTCTCTCCTCCTTCACACGACCCTCTCACTCACCCACACGACCCTCTCCTCCTTCACACGACCTCTCACTCACCCACACGACCCTCTCCTCCTTCACGACCCTCTCACTCACGACCCTCTCACTCACCCACACGACCCTCTCCTCCTCACACCCACACGACTCTCCTCACCCACACGACCCTCTCCTCCTTCACGACCCTCTCCTCCTCTCTCACCCACGACGACCCTCTCACTCCACGACCCCTCCTCCTTCACACGACCTCTCCTCCTTCACACGACCTCTCCTCACCCACACGACCCTCTCACTCACCCACACGACCCTCTCCTCCTTCACACCCTCTCACCCACACGACCCCTCTCCTCCTTCACACGACCCTCTCACACGACCCTCACCCACCTCTCCTCACGACCCTCTCCTCACTCACCCACGACCCTCTCACTCACCCACACGACCCTCTCCTCCTTCACACGACCCTCTCCCCTCACCCACACGACCCTCACTCACCCACGACCCTCTCCTCACCCACACGACCCTCACTCACCCACACGACCCTCTCCTCCTCACACGACCCTCTCCTCCCTCACACGACCCTCTCCTCCCCACACGACCCTCTCACTCCCACCCACGACCCTCTCCTCCTTCACACGACCCTCTCCTCACACGACCCTCTCCTCCTCACACGACCCTCACTCCACGACCTCTCTCACTCCCTCACCCTCTCACTCACCACACGACCCTCTCCTCCCCACACGACCCTCTCACCCACGACCCTCTTCCTCCCTCACGACCCTCTCCTCACCCACACGACCCTCTCACTCACCCACACGACCCTCTCCTCCTTCATACGACCCCTCTCACTCCACCCACACGACCCTCTCCTCCCTCACGACCTTCTCACTCACCCACACGACCCTCTCCTCACCCACGACCCTCTCCTCCCTCACGACCTCTCACTCCACCCACACGACCTCTCTCCTTCACGACCCTCTCCTCCTTCACACGACCCTCTTCCTCCCTCACACGACCCTCTATACCCACCCATCTTGCTCGTACTCTCCTTTACGCCTCCCTGGGGATAATTGGACACGTCCTAGAGTGAAGTGGACGACTCCAGTATGAGATGGAAACTCTAGTCTAGACCATACCGGTGTGGCGCCCTCAGGTGATGGTGTGGTCCCGCAGGTGATGTGACCCACTACCTACCTGCACCAGGGACGGCCCCCGGGGTGGTGGTGTTGGCACAGCCCTACCACCTGGGGGAGGGAGGGAGGGACGCCCTCAGGGGTAGTGGCGTTGACACAGTCTCGCCACCTGGGGGAGGGAGGGAGGGGCGTCCCCCGGGGTAGTGGTGTTGACACAGAGTCCCGCCACCTGGGGGAGGTAGGGAGGGACGCCCTCAGGGGTAGTGGTGTTGACAGAGTCCCGCCACCTGGGGGAGGTAGGGAGGAACGCCCTCAGGGGTAGTGGTGTTGACAGAGTCCCGCCACCTGGGGGAGGTAGGGAGGAACGCCCTCAGGGGTAGTGGTGTTGACAGAGTCCCGCCACCTGGGGGAGGTAGGGAGGAACGCCCTCAGGGGTAGTGGTGTTGACAGAGTCCTGCCACCTGGGAGGTAGGGAGGAACGCCCTCAGGGGTAGTGGTGTTACTACGTGAGCCCCGCCACCTGGGGAGGTAGGGAGGAACGCCTCAGGGGTAGTGGTGTTGACAGAGTCCTGCCACCTGGGGAGGAGGGAGTGAACGCCCTCAGGGGTGTGGTGTTGACACACACAGAGTCCCGCCACCTGGGAGGTAGGGAGGAACGCCCTCAGGGGTAGTGGTGTTGACAGAGTCCCGCCACCTGGGGGAGGGAGGGAGGGGCGTCCCCAGGGGTAGTGGTGTTGACAGAGTCCCGCCACCTGGGGGAGGTAGGGAGGAACGCCCTCAGGGGTAGTGGTGTTGACACAGAGTCCCGCCACCTGGGGGAGGGAGGGAGGGCCGGGGAGCCGCCACACGCTTAAAGACGACGTATCCGCCCGGAATAGTGAGCGGTGCTTTCATGGTGTTTGTTAGGACAGTGGCCCTGTATTACCTCCCCCGGGCGGTGACTGCTGGTTCACACGTCCATCTTGTTTACCTCCCTCACCTACCGTACTGTACTGTACACCACCACTGCCCCTGTCACACCCACCCACCCGCCCGCCGCCTATCCTGCTCCTTCATCTCACCTGACAACCTCACATGTCCGGGATGTACCGAAGTCTCTCTCATCCGCGGTTATCCCTGTCTCTGTCTCTATTACCTGTCGGTATTGTCTCTATTACCCTGTCGTTATTGTCTGTTATTATTATTATTATTATTACTCCCTCACTACCTACCATTAGTCCTATACCATTATTAATAACGAAACCTAATTACAGTACATCCTTTATTGACATAAAATATTCCCCACACAAAGACCTTTCACGTTTTGCCCGGGTTCTAAAAGTCGGCGTTCATTATCCAACTTTTTTATCAGATTCTTCTGTGTTGAACGAGGCCCAGCTAGCGACGCCTCCTTTACTCTTCTAATATTTTATTCTTGATTTATTATCCTCTTTTTCTATTTATTTATTCTCTCTTTTATTCATGTTTGTTTATATCTTTTGTTTCTGGGTTTATTGGTCCAGTGTGATAGGTTGAAGATTTTGTTTTTAACACTTTTGGCGGGAAAGTCAAATGAGCATCTTATCACAATACGAGAGTTACCACAAAATTAAAACCTTTTTGGCGAGAAAGTCAATGGAGCAACTTAGCGTAGAACGAGAGGGTACGAAACCTTAACAAGTTTTAGCGGAAGAGTCACAAGAGGAACTTAAAGCAATACAAGAGGAGACGATTTTTTTTTTAACTTTTTAGGCGGGAAAGTCGAAGAAGTTAGGACATTGACGCCGGCTGAAGAATCTTAAACATTTTTGGCGGGAAAGTCAAATGAGCATCTTAGCATAACATGAGAGGTAGCCCAACATTAAAACATTTTAGCGGGAAACTCAAATGAGCATCTTAACACAACACGAGAGGTACCACAACATTAAAACATTTTTTACGAGAAAGTCAAATGAGCATCTTATCATAACACGAGAGGTAGCCCAACATTAAAACATTTTAGCGGGAAACTCAAATGAGCATCTTAACACAACACGAGAGGTACCACAACATTAAAACATTTTTTACGAGAAAGTCAAATGAGCATCTTATCATAACATGAGAGATAGCCCAACATTAAACACTCTTTACGGGAAAATCAAATGAGCATCTTAGCCCAACATTAAACACTCTTTACGGGAAAATCAAATGAGCATCTTAGCCCAACATTAAAACAAAATTGGCGGGAAAATCAAAATAACACCTTATCACCACACACACACACACAAGAAGTCAGCGGGGGTTATTAATACATATTATGGTGAATACGACTCTGCCCAACACACGGTGCAGGACAGAGCAGAATTTTAAAAAGGTAAAGTTAATTTAGGTGTCGCCTCTGCATACCAGCCGGGGGTCTTAACATGGAGAAACTTGTAAACTCCATAAATATGTAAGGTGCCACCGTTCACCTCTTTTAATTACAAGTGATAGGAGGGCAATTACATACGTTGTTCCTGAGGCCTGTCTGGTGATGGTATAATTACGGTGGTGATAGTATAATTATGGTGGTGGTGATAGTATAATTATGGTGGTGGTGGTAGTATAATTACGGTGGTGATAGTATAATTATAGTGGTGATAATATAATTATGGTGGTGATAGTATAATTATGGTGGTGATAGTATAATTATGGTGGTGATAGTATAATTATGGTGGTGGTGATAGTATAATTATGGTGGTGATAGTATAATTACGGTGGTGATAGTATAATTATGGTGGTGATAGTATAATTATGGTGGTGATAGTATAATTAGTGGTGATAATTATAATTAGGTGGTGATAGTATAATTATGGTGGTGGTGATAGTATAATTATGGTGGTGGTGATAGTATAATTATCGTGGTGATAGTATAATTATGGTGGTGGTGATAGTATAATTATGGTGGTGGTGATAGTATAATTATGGTGGTGATAGTATAATTATGGTGGTGATAGTATAATTATGGTGGTGATAGTATAATTATGGTGGTGATAGTATAATTATCGTGGTGATAGTATAATTATGGTGGTGGTGATAGTATAATTATGGTGGTGATAAGGAAAAGAGATTTTAATGGTAATGACGAAAATAATAATAATATAATAATAATAATAATAATAATAATAATATAATAATAATAATAATAATAACAACACCAACAACAACCAAAACAACACCAACAAATAAAGCGGTGTTACTATACAAGGAGACAGCATTTAAATGAGCAGGAAACACGGACTGAGAGGGTGAAGAGAAGCACTTTAAGATGAGACGCAAATGACGTACTGGAGGGTGAAATGTGGGGTGAGAGAGAGAGAGAGAGAGAGAGAGAGAGTGCTGTGATTAAGTTATCGTACTCAAGGGGTAAGTTATCGTACTCAAGGGGTTATCGTACTCAAGGGGTTATCGTACTCAAGGGGTTATCGTATTCAAGGGATTAAATTATTGTACTCGGGTTTAAGTTCCTCCCTCCACATTTTCTCTCCCTCTCCCTCCCTCAGGCAAAAAGACGACTTTCCTTCCCTCCCTCCCTCAGGTAAAAACGACTCCCTCCCCACCCAACCCCCTCCCCCCACTCAGTCAACTTTTTAACAAGTTTAATTAGTTAAGAGTTAAATTTAGTGACATACAGTAATTGTTTTTATCTTTTTTCCCGTGTACGTTTTTCTTTTGTTCCCGTGTACGTTTTTCTTTTATTCCCGTGTACGTTTTTTCTTTAATTCCCGTGTACGTTTTCTTTTATTCCGTGTACGTTTTCTTTTTATTCCGTGTACGTTTTTCTTTTTATTCCGTGTACGTTTTCGTTTGCTCCGTAAACGGATAAGTTTATTCCGTGTATATTTTCTATTATTATTATTATTATTATTATTACTCATTTTATTATTATTAGTAGTATTAGTAGTAATATTTTAATAGTAGCAGTAATATAAGTTTAATAATAGCACACATATTCTATTAGCATTACTATTACTATTATTATTTTTTAACGTTACTATTTGTATTATTAATGTTTCAAAAGGTAGCTACATATTTCCCTTTTTTGGGTTGCAGGAAAATTAATTAATGAGAGGCGAAAATTGTGAGTGTAATATTGTAGTGAATTTGCCGGTTTCGTACTAATGCCTCTTATGACGTCATCACCCACCCGGGAACACGGTACACGTAATGGAAGGTTTTGGGTTTTAGTGATTTTTGGCGGATATGTTGGTGATGTATTTAGTGATTTGGGGTTTTTTGTGGGTAAATAATAGTAAAAATTGGACTTGTTACCTAATCTAACCTAACCTAATCTAACCTAACCTAACCTAATCTAACCCTAACCTAACCTAACCCAATCCTAACCTAATCTATCTAACCTAATAATCTAACCTAATCTAATCTAACCTAACCTAACCTAACCTAACCTAACCTCACCCAAAACAACCTATGGAGTAGATTAGTTTATTAATTCAATTTAAAAATGGGTATACGCACACACACACATACACACACACACACATACATACACACACATACATACATACATACATACATACATACATACATACACACACACATACACACACATACATACATACATACACACACACACACATACATACATACTACGTGTACGTGTATACATGTAGTGGGGAAGAGAGAGTAAACAAAAGAGGCGTCTATTGTTGTAGCATCTGCTTAGGTACACAGAGACCCCCTCACCTTCCTCTCCCTCCCCCTCACCTTCCTCTCCCTCCACCCCCTCACCTTCCCTCTCCCTCCCACCCCCCCTCACCTTCCTCTCCCTCACCTTCCTCTCCCCTCACCCCCCCTCACCTTCCCTCTCCCCTCCCCTCCTCACCTTCCTCTCCCCTCACCCCCCCTCCACCTTCCTCTCCTCACCCCCCTCACCTTCCTCTCCCTCACCCCTCACCTTCCTCTCCCCCTCACCCCCCCTCACCCCTCACCTTCCTCTCCCTCACCCCTCACCTTCCTCTCCCTCACCCCCCTCACCTTCCTCTCCCTCACCCCTCACCTTCCTCTCTCCTCACCCCCCCTCACCTTCCTCTCCCTCACCTTCCTCCTCCCTCACCCCCCTCACCTTCCTCTCCCTCACCCTCCTCACCTTCCTCTCCCCCTCACCCCCCTCACCTTCCTCTCCCTCACCCCCTCACCTTCACTCTCCCCTCACCCCCTCACCTTCCTCTCCCTCTCACCCCCTCACCCCCCCTCACCTTCCTCTCCTCACCCCCCCCTCACCTTCCCTCTCCCCTCACCCCCCTCACCTTCCTCTCCCTCCACCCCTCACCTTCCTCTCCCTCACCCCCTCACCTTCCTCTCCCTCACCCCTTCATCTTCCTCTCCTCACCTTCCTCCCCTACCCCTCTTCTTCCCTCCTCCTCCTACCCTCCTCCTCCCCCTACCCCTCTTCTTCCTCCTCCTCCTACCCTCCTCCTCCCCCCTACCCCCTCTTCCTCTCTCTCTCCCTCCTCCTCCCCCTCTTCCTCCTCTCCTCCAACCCTCCTCCTTCAGCACCTACTCTCTCTCTCTCTCTCTCTCTCTCTCTCTCTCCCCCCCCCCCCCTCCTCTCCTCCCCCCCATCCCCCCACCTCTCTCCCCCCTCTCTTCTCTCACTATACTAGAGAGAGAGTGCGTGTGTTTACCTGTACGAGACACTGCACTTGACCAAACTCCACTTTCCCAATCGGTAAAGTTAGGTACTAATTTATTCCTTAATGGACTATGAAATACCGTAAGATCGAACCAGTGACTCTTAGGACGGTAGTGAGAGGTGCATCTACTCAACCACCGCACCTAAGGGAATGGTTAGGTTAGGTTAGAGCTGTCAGTAGCGTGTATAAGGATAAGTTAGAGCCACCAGTCAAAAAAGTGAGTCAGTTAGAGCCACCAGTCAAAAAAGTGAATCAGTTAGAGCCACCAGTCAAAAAAGTGAATCAGTTAGAGCCACCAGTCAAAAAGTGAGTCAGTTAGAGCCACCAGTCAAAAAGTGAATCAGTTAGAGCCACCAGTCAAAAAGTGAGTCAGTTAGAGCCACCAGTCAAAAAGTAGATCAGTTAGAGCCACCAGTCAAAAATTAGATCAGTTAGAGCCACCAGTCAAAAAGTGAATCAGTTAGAGCCACCAGTCAAAAAGTGAATCAGTTAGAGCCACCAGTCAAAAAGTGAATCAGTTAGAGCCACCAGTCAAAAGTGAATCAGTTAGAGCCACCAGTCAAAAATGAGATCAGTTAGAGCCACCAGTCAAAAAGTGAATCAGTTAGAGCCACCAGTCAAAAAAAGTGAACCAGTTAGAGCCACCAGTCAAAAAAGTGAATCAGTTAAGCCACCAGTCAAAAAGTGAATCAGTTAGAGCCACCAGTCAAAAAGTGAATCAGTTAGAGCCACCAGTCAAAAAAGTGAATCAGTTAGAGCCACCAGTCAAAAAGTGAATCAGTTAGAGCCACCAGTCAAAAAGTGAATCAGTTAGAGCCACCAGTCAAAAATGAGATCAGTTAGAGCCACCAGTCAAAAAGGTAAATCAGTTAGAGCCACCAGTCAAAAAAGTGAATCAGTTAGAGCCACCAGTCAAAAAGTGAATCAGTTAGAGCCACCAGTCAAAAATGAATAGTTAGAGCCACCAGTCAAAAATGAATCAGTTAGAGCCACCAGTCAAAAAGTGAATCAGTTAGAGCCACCAGTCAAAAAAATTGAATCAGTTAGAGCCACCAGTCAAAAAAGTGAGTCAGTTAGAGCCACCAGTCAAAAAGTGAATCAGTTAGAGCCACCAGTCAAAAAGTGAATCAGTTAGAGCCACCAGTCAAAAAGTGAGTCAGTTAGAGCCACCAGTCAAAAAAGTGAGTCAGTTAGAGCCACCAGTCAAAAAGTGAGCTAGTTAGAGCCACCAGTCAAAAAAGTGAATCAGTTAGAGCCACCAGTCAAAAAAGTGAATCAGTTAGAGCCACCAGTCAAAAAAGTGAATCAGTTAGAGCCGAGTGTATTATAAAAAAAAAATCACCTCTACCTGTGATCACTATAGAGCCAGATAAGTGTACGCCAGATAGAGTTAATAGAGTCATGTAAGAGACGCCAGTGAGCTCTTTATTACAAGCTTCGATGGTAGAGGGAGGAAAGGTTCTTAATGAAGAGGAAATTTGCATACAGTTGTCCTTAACGGGTGTGTTGTGACAAGATGGGGGACAAGGGTAGTATTTTCCTCACTTGTTTTCCTCTTTCTCTACCTCCATCCTCCTCCTCCTCATTTTCCTCTTTCTGTGGTTCCTCCTTTACATCTACTTTCCTCCTCTTCCTCCTCCTCCTCCTGCTTTCCATCCTCCTCTTCCTTCCTACCTTCCTCCCCCTTCCACCTACCTTCCTCCTCCTCTTCCTACCTTCCTCCTCCTCTTCCTACCTTCCTCCTCCTCTTCCTTCCTTCCTCCTCCTCTTCCTACCCTCCTCCTCCCCCCAGCACCCCACTAGTCTTTCCTCCCTTGTCCTCCAGTCTTGTACCCTTCAGTCAGTACACCTCTCTCTCTCTCTCTCTCTCACTACCCTTTACTGAACGTGTGAATGTTTGTATTAGAATAGCAACATTGTCTTAATTTATAGTAGACCTCACACCTCAACAAGTCTATTCCCGGGCACTTTAACTTATTCGTTGGGGTTTGGTTAGGTCTGGTTAGATTAGGTTAGGTTAGTACAGTATATAACCTAAGCTTTACCAAGGTATTTGAGAGTGTCCAGCAGTCCAGTACACAGAGAAAGACTGAAATATAGATGGAACAGATACGGAATGATAATTAATAGCTTCCTTTATGTTCCATCGTAAATAATGTGTTGTGTACCCGTGAAAAGTGCACTTGGCCCGATTGCGTTTTGTTTCATAGACGATACGACACTACACTTCGCCCGATAGTGTTTTGTTTCATAGACGATACGACACTATACTTCGCCGGATGGTGTTTTGTTTCATAGACGATACGACACTACACTTCGCCCGATAGTGTTTTGTTTCATAGACGATACGACACTACACTTCGCCCGATAGTGTTTTGTTTCATAGACGATACGACACTATACTTCGCCCGATGGTGTTTTGTTTCATAGACGATACGACACTACACTTCGCCCGATAGTGTTTTGTTTCATAGACGATACGACACTACACTTCGCCCGATAGTGTTTTGTTTCATAGACAATACGACACTACACTTCGCCCGATGGTGTTTTGTTTCATAGACGATACGACACTACACTTCGCCCGATGGTGTTTTGTTTCATAGACAATACGACACTACACTTCGCCCGATGGTGTTTTGTTTCAGGGGATGATAGCTGAAAGATGTTATATTAATTCTTATAATACTTTATCGCCACTCTACAATATAAATTATTTGAAATTACTAAAAACTATAAATGACTGTTAAGATTTAGTGAATAATGTTCTGTATGCCGTGGCCAATCCTGAGTGTATGAAAGCTCGAGCGACCTGACCCTACTCCTACCCCCAGCCGTTACTTCAACACCTCTTCCCCTCCCTGACCAGATATCCTCTCCTAGTCACAGGCCTGGCACATGGCCATTAGGGACCCGCCACGCTATAGATGGAAATGTACCGGAATCTCCACCCACCTCATCATTCTTGTCACTTTGCAACTTGCTGACAAAACCCATGACTCTTTCAGGCTCTACCGCCCTTAATGAGCGATAAAGGCAAGTATGAACTCCTGCATGCTTCCCAGTTGGGCACTGTAAACGCTTCTGCGCTTCACCTTGCACAGGATGTAAGGGGGTGCCCAATAAACTAGCCCCCTCCGGGTCAATCTGTAAAAAAAATCCGACCCGACCCGACCCGATCAGACCTAATACATGTGAGAAAGATGTGAGTAATTACTAAACTTCTGGAATCACTGTGAGACGTCGGTGAACTTTGGTAATTAACTAAAAGCTTTAATACAACGATGGTGACTAAACTTAAGTGATGACCCGTCAGTATCTGAAGGTGTAGACGTCTAGAGTTACCTTACCTGTACGATGAAGACAGTGGTTGAGATCGTCCAATGGGGAGTCACTTTGGTTGTGATCGTCCAATTGGGAGTCACTTTGGTTGTGATCGTCCAATGGGGAGTCACTTTGGTTGTGATCGTCCAATGGGGAGTCACTTTGATTGTGGTCGTCCAATGGGGAGTCACTTTGATTGTGGTCGTCCAATGGGGAGTCACTTTGGTTGTGATCGTCCAATGGGGAGTCACTTTGATTGTGATCGTCCAATGGGGAGTCATGACACTGTTGCCAGCTCCTCACATACCTGAAAGTGACAAAAATGTTTATTTTATACGACCATAAGTATATAAAAGTTATGAAGTGTTGTAATAACCTGCCTGGGAGTGCTGTGAGGGCATCGATTATGAGAGTCTTTAAGTACAGACTAGACTGCTACATGTTCAGGTACAGTCCCTTTCACTTGTACGTTTACAGGGGCTTGTCATATATAAACATTGAGATATTTGTGTTAATGTTGCTTTACTTTAATTCTCTAGTATGTCTGACGAATTTAAACAAGCACAGCTCTTCCACACTGTACCAAGCCTGACGAGCCCCTGTAAACGCACTAGTGAAGGGGCCTATACATTCTAGAACCTGTACAGTACATGTCCAATACCTGTACCTGCCAATAGTGTGTGACAGAGAACAGACCGACTACCCGACCTGTTAGTAAGTTGATGAAGGGGTTAAGTAAAATAAATACTAGTCACTATTATTAAAAATCACAATATATATTACATAATGAAAGGCTGTCACCATCATATAGGTTAGGTTAGGTTAGAATCGGATTAGGTTAGGTTAGGTTAGGTTAGCATAGGGTAGAATCGGATTAGAATAGGTTAGGTTAGAATTGGATTAGGTTAGCGTAGGTTAGAATCGGGTTAGGTTAGCCTAGGTTAGAATTGGGTTAGGTTAGGTTAGAATCGGGTTAGGTTAGCTTAGGTTAGAATCAGATTAGGTTAGCCTAGGTTAGAATCAGATTAGGTTAGCCTAGGTTAGAATCGGATTAGGTTAGCCTAGATTAGAATCGGATTAGGTTAGCCTAGGTTAGAATCGGATTAGGTGAGGTTAGGTTAGGTTGCTGGTGTGGGAGTTAGTCAAGACCTCAGTGAGTGTATTTAATGTGCACATGTTCCGGGGAAAACGCCTCCTACTGCATAATTTATACACACCTTACTAGTGTACCTTGAAATCCGGAAATAAGAATCACATAGACAAACCCACAGAGAAAAATAGGGCCAAGACAAACAGACAGAAACAGACAAAAAAATGTGTGTGTGTGTGTGTGTGTGTGTCATTAGACAAAATCTTCAAGACAAAAAAAGCGGTGGCACACACACACACACACACACACACACACACACACACACACACACACACACACACACACACACACACAGTGCGTTTTCAGACATTTATTTATATCAGTGTAAGATTTGGATCACTTTGAAAAAACAAGCAACAGAATAACGCCAGACTAACACGAGAATAACACCTGAATAACACTTGAATAACACGAGAATAACACAATAACACGAGAATAACAAAATAACACGAGAATAACACAATAACACGAGAATAACACCTGAATAACACGAGAATAACACCTGAATAACACGAGAATAACACAATAACACCAGAATAACATCTGAATAACACAATAACAGCAAAATAACGGGATAATAACAGGTTTGTATTGTTATGTGACCTTTGCTGTCTGACTCGTAGCGGGAATAGTTATTATGGCTACCATGAGAGAGACATTGGCTGGATCTGTGTGTGTGTGTGTGTGTGTGTGTGTGTGTGTGTGTGTGTGTGTGTGTGTGTGTGTGTGTGTGGGAGAAGCACCAGTACAAGCACCACCAACACTTATGTTTTTACCACCACACAATCTCAATAACATTCCTCCCTGCCACACGCAACCCTACCACAGTCACTTCATAACCATGGTGATTATAAACTCTTGACAATTACACACTCCAGCTTATTGCATCTGAAGATTAGACACCCTAACCTGACCTAACTTGACCTAACCTAACCTGACCTGACCCAACTTGACCTAACCTAACCTAACTTGACCTGACCTAACCTAACCTAAACTAACCTAACCTGACCTAACTTGACCTAACCTAACCTGACCTGACCCAACTTGACCTAACCTAACCTAACTTGACCTGACCTGACCCTAACTAACCTCTCCCTCAGCCACCACTTCCCTTCTCAATTACATCACCCCTATGCACCTCTTCTCCTGTTATTCATTCTCTTACGTCCCTCTCAACCATCACTTCCCTTCTCCTCAGTTATCTCCCTATGCTTCTTCCTCTTTTATTCCTATCTCTGTCACATCTTTCCCTAACCCTTTCCTCATCTCATTTCCTCAGTTATCACCCTATGCCTCTTCCTCTTGTTATTCTTATTCTCTACGTCCTCTCAGCCATCACTTCCCCTTCTCCTCAATTCTCTTCTTCCTATATTCTTATTCTCCTACGTCCTCTCAGCCATCACTTCCCCTTCTCCTCCAGTTGCTCACCCCTATGCCTCTTCACTCTTGTTATTCTTATTCTCCTACGTCCTCTCATATCCACTTCCCTTCTCCTCAGTTATCTTATACCTCTTCCTCTTGTTATTCTTATTCTCCTACGTCCCTCTCAACCATCACTTCCCCTTCTCCTCAGTTATCACCCCTATGCCTCTTCCTCTTGTTATTCTTATTCTCCTACGTCCCTCTCAACCATCACTTCCCCTTCTCCTCAGTTATCACCCCTATGCCTCTTCCTCTTGTTATTCTTATTCTCCTACGTCCCTCTCAACCATCACTTCCCCTTCTCCTCAGTTATCACCCCTATGCCTCTTCCTCTTGTTATTCTTATTCTCCTACGTCCCTCTCAACCATCACTTCCCCTTCTCCTCAGTTATCACCCCTATGCCTCCTCCTCTTGTTATTCTTATTCTCCTACGTCCCTCTCAACCATCACTTCCCCTTCTCCTCAGTTATCACCCCTATGCCTCCTCCTCTTGTTATTCTTATTCTCCTACGTCCCTCTCAACCATCACTTCCCCTTCTCCTCAGTTATCACCCCTATGCCTCTTCCTCTTGTTATTCTTATTCTCCTACGTCCCTCTCAACCATCACTTCCCCTTCTCCTCAGTTATCACCACTATGCCTCTTCCTCTTGTTATTCTTACTCTCCTACGTCCCTCTCAACCATCACTTCCCCTTCTCCTCAGTTATCACCCCTATGCCTCTTCCTCTTGTTATTCTTATTCTCCTACGTCCCTCTCAACCATCACTTCCCCTTCTCCTCAGTTATCACCACTATGCCTCTTCCTCTTGTTATTCTTACTCTCCTACGTCCCTCTCAACCATCACTTCCCCTTCTCCTCAGTTATCACCACTATGCCTCCTCCTTTCCGTTATTCCCAGTTCTCTTGCGTCACAAAGGAGGTAAACAATGGCTCGACCAACATACAGACAGACCGAGGCAAGAAGACACATTCAACTTACCTTATTTGAGAAACAACAGACTAACGCATTACTGCCTCATGCGATACAGAGGCACAGATAGCTTACCTGACCTAACCTAATGTACCTTAACCTAACCTGACCTAATATGACCTGACCTAATATGAACAGACCTAACCCAACCTAACCTAACCTAATTTAATTAACCTAACCTAACGCATTACTGCCTGATGCGATACAGAGGCACAGATAGCTTACCTGACCTGACATAACCTAACCTAATGTACCTTAACCTAACCTGACCTAACCTGACCTGACCTAACCTAACCTAATTTAATGTACCCTAACCTAACCTAACGCATTACTGCCTGATGCGATACAGAGGCACAGATGGCTTACCTGACCTGACATAACCTAACCTAATGTACCTTAACCTAACCTGACCTAACCTGACCGACCTAACCTAACCTAATTTAATGTACCAACCTAACCTAACGCATTACTGCCTGACGCGATACAGAGGCACAATAGCTTACCTGACCTGACAACCAACCTAGACAACCTAACCTGACCATATGACCTAACCTGACCTTATAAATAGACCTAACTAACATACAAACCATATAAATAGACAGTACAGACATACAAACAATACAGGCAGACAGACAGACAAGAATAACAAAAGACAACAATTCAAAGCTTAAGGCTAAATCCAATGCAATTAAGACATTAATATTAATCTTAATTATGGTACAAAGGCTTATAATCTGTGTGTAATTATAAAGAACAAAATACGAGGACTTAACAAAGGGGCCACATTAAGAAATGAGGCAGAAGGAGGCAGAAGACGGGAGGGGGGAGGGGGAGGTGAATCTACAGCAATAAACACTATGGGATGAATGGCGGCCGCTCACCGTGTTCGTATGTCCCACCTTGACTCTGGCTTCGGTATCATTCCCCCCTCCACATTCCCCCGTCTATAAATATGTTCGTTAATTCCCCTATCATAATGTTTATAAATGAATGTTCATCTTAAAGGTAAATATAGATGTTATAATGTTTTACTTATTATTGTAAATGTTTAATTATTAATGTTTTTCTAGCAACTGGATAAGAAAAAGACAGTGGTTTTATGTTGATATTGAATGATAATTAAGAAAGTGGGATACTGCAGGAGGGACATTTTCACAGGAATTATGTGTATTGACTCACTTAGTTCTTGGCCGTAAAAGTGAATTTGGGGGAACTATTTAATCTTTTAGGCTTGAGAGATCACCTGTAGATTAGCCACCCCGTAGTTTATTTAATCACTTTAATCCTAACCTAACCTAACCCCTTTCTTCATCCTTCCCTCTTCCATATTTCCTTTTCCCTTCTTTCCTCCCTCCTCCTCCTCCTCCTCCTCCTTCCTTCCTTCCCTCCTCGATGATTTAATCCCTTGAGTCCGATAATTTAAGCTCTTGAATGCGATGATTTAAGCACACTGGATAAAGTGCTTAGGAAATACTTAAGTGGAATAAGTACTCGAGAAATAGTCCACTGGGTCATGCACTCAAGCAATACTTAACTGGGTCATGCACTCAAGCAATACTCCACTGGTCATGTACTAGCAATCTTCACTGGGTCATGCACCAGCCAATACTCCATCACGCAAGCAATACCTTCTGCCACCAAGCAATACTCCACTGGGTCATGTACTACAATACTTAACTGGGTCATGCACTCAAGCAATACTCCACTGGGTCATGCACCTGCCAATACTTTAACGGTCATGCACTCAAGAATACTTAACTGGGTCATGCACTGCCATCTTAACCGTCATGCACCACATTAACTGCATCGGGCGCAACAACTGGCTGGCACCATTAACTGGTCATGTACTCGCAATACTCCACTGGGTCATGCACTCTGCCAATACTCAACTAGGTAATGCACTCGCTACCCTCCATCATATACACTGCAATACTTAACTGGGTCATGTACCAAGCAATACTCATCAATGCGCACTGCAATACCAACCAGGTAATGCACTTCGCCAATACTCCACTGGGTCATTACACCAAGCAATACTTAACTGGTCATGCACTCACAATTTAATGGGTCATGTACTGCCAATAGTCCGGTCATGCACTCGCAACACTAATCATTCACCAGCCAATATCTATCATACCGCAATAGTCCACTGGGTCATGCACTCAGCAATACTCCACTGGGTCATGCACTCAATCAATATCCACTAGGTAATGCACAGCAATACTCCACGGTCACGCACTCAAGCACCAACGCAGAAGGACTAAGTGCATGAGCATTAACAATAGTTGGTCTGTCTCCCCAGTAACAGGTGAAGACGTAAACTCATGTGTGAGTTGAGACGTTCACAATCAATATGAACACTGGTTGAACTGGATGTGTGTGTGTGTGTGTGTGTGTGTGTGTGTGTGTGTGTGTGTTATTGTTATTTTCTGTTCGTGTCTTTTATTAAATTCCATTTATTTCCATCAGTAACCAACCAACCTAACCTAACCTAACCTAACCTAACCCAACCAAACCTAATCTAATCTAACCTAACCCAACCTAACCTAACCAAACCTAACCAAACCCAACCCAACCAAATCTAACCCAATCAAACCTAACCAACTTTTAAGTAATGTTAGGGAGTTTAATCATCAGGTGGAATAAGCTGTGAAGGAGAGGCTAATCTACCTTCAGAGAGAGAGAGAGAGAGAGAGAAAAAAGAGAGAGGAGAGAGAGAGAGAAAATGTCCGAGTTAAACTTGCCCTCCTGTCTAGCGCCCCCACAACACAACACAACCAACACAACACAACACAACACTTGGTAACTCTGTCTTTAAACATACAGTAAGCTACCACCACCACCAATCACCACTCAGCACCTCACCACTATGAACTAAAAGCATTGAGGAGGGAGGGGGAAGGAGGGGAGGAGAGGAGGAGGGGGGAAGGGCTCTGCTGCGTAGTTCATCTTTTGTTCTTTCTTTTTTTTGTTTTTTTTTTCCTTTTTCCTTCTTCCTTCATTATTTTTTTGTTGTTAAAACTCTGTGTTGTTTTTCTTCTTAATTTATTCGTCTTTTTATTGTTCTATTTATTCCTTTTTTCTCTTTTTCATTTCATCTTTTTCGTCTCCTTTCTTCATTTACTTCTTATTCCCTCATCTTCTCCTCCTCCTTCTTCATCTCTTCTTCCTTCTCTCCTTCCTCTACCTCCTTTCTGAAAACCGAAAACAAAAGTAAGGTCTCATATACACCCAGGTAGTAATATCCTCTGTGTTTTTTAGGGGTGTTTGAGAACCCCTAACAAAGACTCATTCTTCTTTGCCCACGGTGTTAAATAAGTTCCGTAGTGTTGTCTCAGTGTTTCAGAATTGTTGAAGAAAAACAAATGGGTGTTCTTAAATCTGTCTTGACCACACTCCTATACCCCCCTCTATAAACACACATGATACCTACACTCTATACGTACACACACACCCCATATCATACCCCCCACACATATTCTACACATCCCATCTGCCCACACACACCCCAAACACACCGCCCATACCTCCGCCCACACCCCCAACATCATGAGAACACAGACGAGATACACCAGACGTTGATGTGGGTGGTGTGGGCGTTGATGTGGGGTGGTGGGGGTTGATGTGGGTGGTGTGGGGGTTGATGTGGGTGGTGTATGGTGGGGTTGACGTGGGTGGTGTGGGCGTTGATGGGGTGGTGTGGGCGTTGATGTGGGTGGGCGTTGATGTAGGTGGTGTGGGCGTTGATGTGGGTGGTGTGGGCGTTGATGTGGGTGGTGTGGGCGTTGATGTGGGTGGTGGGGTTGATGTGGGTGGTGTGGGCGTTGATGTGGGTGGTGGGGGATGGATGGTGGTGGGGGTTGATGTGGGTGGTGTGGGCGTTGATGGTGTGGCGATGGGTGGTGCGGGCGTTGATGGGTTGGTGTGGGCGTTGATGTGGTTGCTGATGGGTGGTGCGGGCGTTGATGGTTGTGGGGCTGACGTGGGTGCGTTGATGTGGGTGTGGGCTGATGTAGGTGGTGTGGGCGTTGATGTAGGTGGTGTGCGTTGATGTGTGGTGTGGGCGCTGATGTGGGTGTGGGCGTTGATGTAGGTGGTGTGGGCGTTGATGAGGTGGTGGGCGTTGATGTGGGTTGACGTGGGGGTTGACGTGGGTGGTTGATGTAGGTGATGTGGGCGTTGATGTGGGGCGTTGATGTGGGTGGTGTGGGGTTGACGTGGGTGGTGTGTTGATGTGGGTGGTGTGGGCGTTGATGTGGGGTTGTGGTGGTACAGGACCCCCCACCACCACCCCATGTTGAAGGAAAGACATAATTTTCGTCTCAATTTGTGTCTTTGAAAGTTGGTGTCGGAGCAATAGACGACCGCCTTTCCTTCCTCCTTCCTTCATACTTCCTTCCTTCTCCTCCTTCCATCTTATTTATCTAACATTTCTTCTTCCTTCCTTCTTCTACTTCCTTCTCCTTCCTCCTTCTCTAACATTTCTTCTTCTTTCATTCTTCTTCCTTCATTCTTCCTTTTTGTTCCTGCCCTCTTCCTTCTTACCTTCCTCCTCTTCTCCTCCTCTTCCTTCCTTCCTCCTGTCTGTCCTCCTCCTTCCTTTTTTCTTTCTCCCTCCTTCCTTCCTTCATCTACTTCCTTCCTCCTTGTTCAGTTCTTCCTTCCTTTTCTCCCTCCTTCCTTCTACTCCTTCCTTGTCTCAGTTCTTCCTCCTTCCTTCCTTCTTCTCTACTTCCTCCTGTTCAGTTTCTCTCCTTCCTTTTCTCCTCCTTCCTTCCCTCTTCTACTTCCTTCCTCCTTGTCTTAGTTCTTCCGTCCTTCCTTCCTTCATCTACTTCCTTCCTCCTTGTCTCAGTTCTTTCCCTCCTTCCTTTCACCCTCCTTCCTTCCTTCATCTACTTCCTTCCTCCTTCTCTCAGTTCTTCCCTCCTTCCTTCCTCATGCTTCCTCTTCTCTTTCTCTCTCCTCCCACTCTTTGCCTCAACATTCTTCTTTTTTCTCTCAAATTAAATCCGTTTTTTACTCTTTCTTCTTCTTTCATCTCCTCCTCCTCCTCCTCTTCCTCCATTTCTTCCTTCCTCCCTCCTCCTCTTCCTCCTTCTTCCTTTCCTCCTCTCTTCTGCCTCCTCTCATTCTCCCTTCTTATCTGCACCTCCTCCTCCTCCTCTCTTTATTATCCCATTTGTTTTCCTTAATTAGCTTTCTTGTTATGCTCTCTCTCTCTCATCTCCAGATAAAAGCTCCGTCCGTTTACCTGTTCGGAATGTAATTAACAACACCTCAGCTTGACCTGTTCTCTCACGCCTTCCACTAAGACACACAGACAGACAGACAGACGGACGGACAGATAGATAGATAGATAGATAAATAGGTAGATGAAGATAGATAGATAATTGGTGACAGTCACAATCCCTCACCCCTTTCCTGGTGAGGGGGAGGAGAGGGGTGAGGGGGAAGGAGGGGGGTAGAGGATAAGGAAGGAGGTGGTGTAGTGGGAGAAGGTGATGAGGAGAGAGAGAGAGAGAGAGAGAGAGAGTCTTAAAGACTGAATGGGTTAGTGTCTCTCTCTCTCTCTCTCAACACAAGATAATGGTCATATATACCAAGCAGTCACTTCTCTATTCACAAACACACTTACGGTAAATTCCCCATCCAAGTTACGACTCAAAGGTGATTCTCAAAGGTTCCTATACGTTTAAGTGATTTGGAAGATAAGGCACTTAACCCAACCAAACCTAACCAAATCTAAACTAACCTAACCAACCCTAACCAAATCTAAACCTAACCAAACCGAACCGAATCTAAACCTAACCAAACCAAACCCAACCCAAAACCTAACCCAACCAAACCTAACCAAATCTAAACCCGACCTAACCAAACCGAATCTAAACCTAACCCAACCAACCCTAACCAAATCTAAACCTAACCAAACCGAACCGAATCTAAACCCAACCAAACCAAACCTAACCAAATCTAAACCTAACCTAACCAAACCTAACCAAATCTAACCAAACCTAAACCAAACCAAACCGAACCAAATCTAAAACTCTAACCTAACCAACCCTAACCAAATCTAAACCTAACCAAACCGAACCGAATCTAAACCTAACCAAACCAAACCTAACCAAATCTAAAACCTAACCTAACCAAACCTAACCGAATCTAAAACCTAACCAACCATAGAAGAGAGAATGAGGTCTGGAGGAGAGAGGGCGGGGAGGAAGGGAGGGGAGAGGGGAGGAAGGAAGGGAGGGGAGAAGAGGGAGAGGGAGGAGGGAAGGGGAAGTGATAGAGTGAGAGGAAGTGAAGTGCAGGAGGAGGGGAGGGAAGGGGGAGGAGGGAGGAGAGGAGGAGAGGAAGGAAGGGTGGAGGAGTGAGGGGAGAGTAAGGAGGAGGGAGGGGAGGAGGGAGAGGGGAGGAGGGAGGAGGAGGGAGGAAGGGAGGGAGAGGAGGAGGAGGAGGGAGGAGGAGGAAGAGGAGAGGAGGGGGAGGAGGAGAGGAGGAGGGGAGAGGAGGGAGAGAGGAGGAGGAGGATGAGGGAAGAGGAGGAGAGGGAGGAGGAGGGGGAGGAGGAGGAGGGAGAGGGGGAGGAGAGGGAGAGGGAGGAGGAGTGAGGGAGAGGAGGAGGAGGAGGAGGGGAGAGGAGGAGGAGGAGGGAGAGGAGGAGGAGGAGGGAGAGGGAGGGAGAGTGGAGGAGGGAGTGAGGGAGTGGGGAGGGAGGAGGGAGGAGGAGGGGAGAGTGGGGAGAGGGGGAGGAGGAGGAGGAGGAGGAGAGGAGGGGAGTGGAGGGGAGGGAGGAGAGGAGGAGGAGGAGGAGGAGGGAGGAGGAGGGAGAGGAGGAGGAGGGAGAGAGGAGGAGGAGAGGAGAGAGAGGGAGTGGGGAGGAGTGAGGGGAGAGTGAGGGGAGGGAGGAGGGAGAGGGAGGGGAGGAGGAGGAGGAGGAGGAGGAGGAGGAGGGGAGAGGGAGGAGAGGAGGGGAGAGGAGGGAGGAGGAGGAGGAGGAGGGAGAGTGAGGAGGAGGTGAGGAGGAGGAGGAGAGGGAGAGTGAGGAGGGAGTGAGGGAGAGGAGGGAGGGAGGGAGGGAGAGTGGGGGAGGTGGGAGGAGGAGGGAGGGGAGAGGAGGAGGAGGAGGGGAGAGGGGAGGAGGAGGAGGAGGGAGAGGAGGAGGGGAGTGAGGGGAGAGTGGGGAGAGTGAGGGAGAGGGAGGAGGGGAGAGGAGGAGGAGGAGGGGAGAGGAGGAGGGAGGAGGAGGGAGGAGGGAGGGAGGAGGGGAGAGGGAGGGAGAGGGAGGGGAGAGGAGGAGGGGAGGAGGGGAGAGTGGGAGGAGGAGGAGGGGAGAGGAGGGGAGGAGGAGGTGGGGAGGAGGGAGGAGAGTGGAGGGGAGGAGGGAGAGGAGGGAGGAGGAGGAGGAGGAGGGAGAGGAGGAGAGGAGGAGAGGAGGGAGAGGAGGGAGAGGAGGAGAGAGGAGGGAGAGGGAGGGGAGAGGAGGGAGAGGAGGGAGAGTGAGGAGGAGGAGGGAGAGGAGGAGAGTGAGGAGGTGAGGGAGAGGGGAGAGGGAGGAGGAGGAGAGGAGAGGAGGGAGAGGAGGGAGAGGAGGAGGAGAGGGAGAGGAGGAGGAGTGAGGGGAGAGGAGGGAGGGGTGGAGAGGAGGAGGAGGAGGGAGAGGAGAGGAGGAGAGGAGGTGAGGGAGAGTGAGGGAGAGGAGGAGTGGGAGGGAGAGGAGGGAGAGTGAGGGGAGAGTGGGGAGGAGGAGGGGAGAGGAGGGAGAGTGAGGGGAGGGAGGGAGAGGTGGGGAGGAGGAGGAGATGAGGGAGAGTGAGGGAGAGGAGGGAGGAGGAGGGAGAGGGAGGAGGAGGGGAGAGGGGAGGGAGGAGGAGAGGAGTGAGGGAGAGAGGGAGGAGGAGAGTGAGAGAGGAGGGAGGGAGGAGGTGAGGGGAGGAGGAGGAGGGGAGAGTGGGGAGGGAGGAGGAGGGAGAGGGAGGGAGAGGAGGAGAGGAGGGGAGGAGGAGGGAGAGGGGAGGAGGAGGAGGAGGAGGGAGAGGAGGAGGGAGGAGGAGAGTGGGGAGGAGTGAGGGAGGAGGAGGGGAGAGGAGGGGAGGAGAGGGGAGGAGGAGGGGAGGAGGGAGGGAGAGGAGGGAGAGTGGGGAGGAGGAGGAGGAGGAGAGGAGGAGGAGGGAGGAGGAGGAGGAGAGTGAGGAGGAGTGAGGAGGGTGAGGGGAGAGGAGGGAGAGGGGATGGAGAGGGAGAAGGAGGAGGGAGGAGGGAGGGAGAGGAGGGAGGGGAGGAGGGGAGAGAGAGGAGGAGGAGGGGAGAGGAGGGGAGGAGGGGGAGGGGAGGGGAGGGAGAGAGGAGGAGGAGGGAGGAAGGAGAGGAGAGGAGGGAGGGAGAGGAGGAGGAGGAGGGAGAGGGAGGGGAGAGGGAGGAGGAGGGAGGGGAGGAGGAGGAGAGGAGGGAGGAGGGAGAGGAGGGGAGAGGGGAGGAGTGAGGGAGAGGGAGAGGGAGGGGAGGGAGGAGGGGAGAGGAGGAGGAGGGAGAGTGAGGAGGGAGGGAGGGGAGAGGAGAGAGGAGGGGAGAGGGGAGAGTGAGGGGAGAGGTGAGGAGAGGGGAGGGAGGAGGAGGGAGAGGGGGAGGAGGAGGAGGGAGGAGGGGAGGAGAGGAGAGGAGAGAGGGGAGGAGTGGAGGGAGAGGAGGAGGAGGAGGAGAGGAGGGAGGAGTGAGGGAGAGTGAGGAGGAGGAGGGGAGAGTGGGAGGAGGATTGAGGGGAGAGGAGGAGGAGTGAGGAGAGTGGAGGAGGAGGAGATACCAATGATATGTTTATAAGGTACTAATGGGGCTGTAACAGGTAGGACCATTGGCACTGTATTTTCCTAGAGATCTACAGGTCCCAGGTATAGGCACTTATTAACACTGTGGTCTCACCTGGGAACTTCATTACTAAAGGTGAAATTGATAGTAGCTACCAGGCGAGTGAGTGAGTGAGTGAGTGAGTTGCTGGAAAGACACACACACACACCAACACACACACACACACCAACACACACACACACACACACACACACACACACACACACACACACACACACACACACACACACACACACATACACACTAACACATTAAAATAAAACCATGCAATTGATGCTCTCTATTTGGATTATGTTAATGTGTTTCTACTTCGTTACCACGACAAACAAGCTGATGTATTTGGCCCTGAGTGATGAGGTTAATAGTTAGTTGTTTTTCTTACCTTTTTGGTGATTAATGTTTACCTGGTGGGTTTATTATT
>NW_024751862.1:0-9604 GCF_018991925.1 Homarus americanus
TTTCAGGAGAAAGTTGGTTATCTACTTTCGAAAAGTAGATAGATTTCTACTTTTCGGGAAAGTAGATTATCGACTTTTCGGGGAAGTAGATTTTCGAATTTTGGGGAAATATTACCTAATTTTTGAAAGTAGATTATCATAGAAAACGTGAAATTTGTATCATAAAAATGGGAAATATCTACTTTCCGGGAAAGTTAGTTAGATAACCAAATTTGCCGAAAATAGATTATCATAGAAAACAGGAAATTTGTATCATAAAAATGGGAAATATCTACTTTCCGGGAAGTTGGTGGATAACCAACTTTCCCAGTATAGATATCGAAAACAGGAAATTTATCATAAAATAGGGAAATATCTACTTTCCCGAAAGAAATATCATAGAAAACGCGAAATTTGTATCATAAAAATGGAAATTTCTACTTTCCGGGAAAGTTGGTTATATACTTTCCCGAGAAGTAGATAAGATTTTCTACTTTTCGGGAAAGTAGATAATCGACTTTTCGTAAGTAGATTTTCGAATTTTGGAAATATTACCTAATTTTGTGAAGTAGATTATCATAGAAAACGGGAAATTTGTATCATAAAAATGGGAAATATCTACTTTCCGGGAAAAGTTGGTTATCTACTTCCCCGAAAAGTAGATAGATTTTCTACTTTTCGGAAAGTAGATTATCGACTTTTGGGAAAAGTAGATTTTCATATTTTCGGGGAAATATTACCTAATTTTGGGAAGTAGATTATCATAGAAACAGGAAATTTGTATCATAAAAATGGGAAATAACTACTTTCCGGGAAAGTTGGATATCTACTTCCTGAAAAGTAGATAGATTTTCTACTTTCCGGGAAAGTTGGTTAGATAACCAAATTTGCCGAAAATAGATTATCATAGAAAACGGGAAATTTGTATCATAAAATGGGAAATATCTACTTTCCGGGAAAGTTGGTTATCTACTTCCGAAAGTAGATAGATTCTTTTCGGGAAAGTTGGTTGATAACCAACTTTCCGAGATATCATAGAAACAGGAAATTTGTATCATAAAAATGGGAAATATCTACTTTCCGGGAAAGTTGGTTATCTACTTTCCCGAAAAGTAGATAATTTTTACTTTTCGGGAAAGTAGATTATCGACTTTTCGGGGAAGATTTTCGAATTTTGAAATATTACCTAATTTTTGCGAAGTAGATTATCATAGAAACGTGAAATTTGTATCATAAAAATGGGAAATATCTACTTTCGAAAAGATTATCATAGAAAACGCGAAATTTGTATCATAAAAAGGGGGAAATTTCTACTTTCCGGAAAGTTGGTTATATATACTTTCGAGAAGTAGATAGATTTTCTACTTTTCGGGAAGAAATAGATTATCGACTTTTCGTAGTAGATTTTCGAATTTTGGGAAATATTACCTAATTTTGCGAAGTAGATTATCATAGAAACAGGAAATTTGTATCATAAAATGGGAAATATCTACCTTCCGGGAAAGTTGGTTTATCTACTTCCCGAAAGTAGATAGATTTTCTACTTTTCGGGAAAGTAGATTATCGACTTTTGGGAAAGTAGATTTTCGTATTTTCGGGGAAATATTGCCTAATTTTGGGAAGTAGATTATCATAGAAACAGGAAATTTGTATCATAAAAATGAAATAACTACTTTCCGGGAAAGTTGGATATCTACTTCCTGAAAAGTAGATAGATTTTCTACTTTCGGGAAAGTTGGTTAGATAACCAAATTTGCCGAAATAGATTATCATAGAAACGGGAATTGTATCATAAAAATGGGAAATATCTACTTTCCGGGAAAGTTGGTTAGATAACCAAATTTGCGAAAACAAGTATATCATAGAAACAGGGGAAATTTGTATCATAAAAATGGGAAATATCTACTTTCCCGGAAGAGTTGGTTATCTACTTCCACGAAAAGTAGATAGATTTTCAACTTTCAAGGAAAGAGTTGGTTGATATCAAATTTGCAGAAATAGATTATCATAGAAAACGGGAAATTTGTATCATAAAAAATGGGAAATATCTACTTTCCGGGCAAGTTGGTTAGATAACCAACTTTCCCGTAATTATCATAGAAACAGGATATTTGTATCATAAAAATGGGAAATATCTACTTTCGAGAGATTATCATAGAAAACGCGAAATTTGTATCATAAAAAGTAGATAGATTTTCAACTTTTCGGGAAAGTTGGTTAAGATATCAAATTTGCGCGATAGATTATCATAGAAAACGGTGTATCATAAAATGGGAAATATCTACTTTCCGGGAAAGTTGGTTAGATAACCAAATTTGCCGAAAATGGAATATCATAGAAAACGGGAAATTTGTATCATAAAAAATGGGAAATATCTACTTTCCGCGGAAGTTGGTTAGATAAACAACTTTCCCGAAAATAGATTATCATAGAAAACGGGAAATTTGTATCATAAAAAATGGGAAATATCTACTTTCCGGGAAAGTTGGTTATCTACTTTCCCGAAAAGTAGATAGATTTTCTACTTTTCGGGAAAGTAGATTATAGATTTTTCGGGGGAATAGATTTTCGAATTTTGGGGGAAATATTACCCTGTTTTGCGAAGTAGATTATCATAGAAAACGGGAAATTCGTATCATAAAAAATGGGAAATATCTACTTTCCGGGAAAGTTGGTTATCTACTTTCCGGGAAAGTAGATCGATTTTCTACTTTTCGGGAAAGTAGATTATCGACTTTTCTGGGGAGTAGATTTTCGAATTTTGGGGGAAATATTACCTAATTTTGCGAAGTAGATTATCATAGAAAACGGGAAATTTGTATAATAAAAAATGGGAAATATCTACTTTTCGGGAAAGTTGGTTTGATAACCTACTTTCGAAAATAAATATTATAGAAAACAGGAAATTTGTATCATAAAAAATGGGAAATATCTACTTTCAGAAAGTTGGTTAGATAACCAAATTTGCCGAAAATAGATTATCATAAGAAAACGGAAATTTGTATCATAAAAAATGGGAAATATCTACTTTCCGGGAAAGTTGGTTATCTCGCTACGAAAAGTAGTAGATTTTCAACTTTCAGGAAAGTTGGTTAGATATCCAAATTTGCCGCAAATAGATTATCATAGAAAACGGGAAATTTGTATCATAAAAAATGGGAAATATCTACTTTCCGGGAAAGTTGGTTAGATAACCAAATTTGCCGAAAATAGATTATCATAGAAAACGGGAAATTTGTATCATAAAAAATGGGAAATATCTACTTTCCGGGAAAGTTGGTTAGATAACCAACTTTCCCGAAAATAGATTATCATAGAAAACGGGATATTTGTATCATAAAAAATGGGAAATATCTACTTTCCGGGAAAGTTGGTTATATACTTTCACGAAAAGTAGATAGATTTTCTACTTTTCGGGAAAGTAGATTATCGACTTTTCGGAGAAGTAGATTTTCGAATTTTGGGGAAATATTACCTAATTTTGCGAAGTGGATTATCATAGAAAACGGGAAATTTGTATCATAAAAAATGGGAAATATCTACTTTCCGGGAAAGTTGGTTATCTACTTCCCCGAAAAGTAGATAGATTTTCTACTTTTCGGGAAAGTAGATTATCGACTTTTTGGGAAAGTAGATTTTCGTATTTTCGGGGAAATATTACCTAATTTTGGGAAGTAGATTATCATAGAAAACGGGAAATTTGTATCATAAAAAATGCGAAATATCTACTTTCCGGGAAAGTTGGTTAGATAACCAAATTTGCCGAAAATAGATTATCATAGAAAACGGGAAATTTGTATCATAAAAAATGGGAAATATCTACTTTCCGAGAAAGTTGGTTATCTACTTCCCCGAAAAAAAGATAGATTTTCTACTTTCTGGGAAAGTTGGTTAGATAACCAAATTTGCCGAAAATAGATTATCATAGAAAACGGGAAATTTGTATCATAAAAAATGCGAAATATCTACTTTCCGGGAAAGTTGGTTATCTACTTTCCCCGAAAAGTAGATAGATTTTCTACTTTCAGGAAAAGTTGGTTAGATAACTAAATTTGCCGAAAATAGATATCATAGAAACGGGAAATTTGTATCATAAAAATGGGAAATATTTACTTTTCCCGAAAATAAGTATCATAGAAAACAGGAAATATGTATCATAAAAAATGGGAAATATCTACTTTCCGGGAAAGTTGGTTATCTACTTTCCCGAAAAGTAGATAGATTTCACTTTTCGGGAAAGTAGATTATCGACTTTTCGGGGAAGTAGATTTTCGAATTTTGGGGAAATATTACCTAATTTTGCGAAGTAGATTATCATAGAAACGTAAGAAATTTGTATCATAAAAAATGGGAAATATCTACTTTCCGGGAAAGTTGGTTAGATAACCAACTTTCCCGAAAATAGATTATCATAGAAAACGGGAAATTTGTATCATAAAAAATGGGAAATATCTACTTTCGGGGAAAGTTGGTTATCTACTTTCGAAAAGTAGATAGATTTTTCTACTTTTCGGGAAAGTAGATTATCAAACTTTTTCGGGGAAGTAGATTTTCGAATTTTGGGGGAAATATTACCTAATTTTGCGAAGTAGATTATCATAAAGCAGTGAAATTTGTATCATAAAATGGGAAATGTCACTTTTCCGTGAAGTTGGTTAAGATAACAAAATTTGCCGAAAATAGATTCTATCATAGAAACGGGAAATTTAACATCATAAAATGGGAAATATCTACTTTCCCGAAAAGAGATTATCATAGAAAACGGGAAATTTGTATCATAAAAATGGGAAATATCTACTTTCCGGGAAAGTTGGTTATCTACGTTCCCGAAAAGTAGATAGATTTTCTACTTTTCGGGAAAATAGATTATCGACTTTTCGTGGAAGTAGATTTTCGAATTTTCGGGGAAATATTACCTAATTTTGCGAAGTAGATTATCATAGAAAACGGGAAATTTGTATCATAAAAAATGGGAAATATCTACTTTCCGGGAAAGTTGGTTATCTACTTCCCCGAAAAGTAGATAGATTTTCTACTTTTCGGGAAAGTAGATTATCGACTTTTTGGGAAAGTAGATTTTCGTATTTTCGGGGAAATATTACCAAATTTTGGGAAGTAGATTATCATAGAAAACGGGAAATTTGTATCATAAAAAATGGGAAATAACTACTTTCCGGGAAAGTTGGATATCTACTTCCCTGAAAAGTAGATAGATTTTCTACTTTCCGGGAAAGTTGGTTAGATAACCAAATTTGCCGAAAATAGATTATCATAGAAAACGGGAAATTTGTATCATAAAAAATGGGAAATATCTACTTTCCGGGAAAGTTGGTTATCTACTTCCCGAAAAGTAGATAGATTTTCTACTTTCCGGGAAAGTTGGTTAGATAACCAAATTTGCCGAAAATAGATTATCATAGAAAACGGGAAATTTGTATCATAAAAATGGGAAATATCTACTTTCCGGGAAAGTTGGTTAGATAACCAAATTTGCCGAAAATAGATTATCATAGAAAACGGGAAATTTGTATCATAAAAAATGGGAAATATCTACTTTCCGCGAAAGTTGGTTATCTACTTCCCGAAAAGTGAATAGAATCTACTTTCAGGAAAGTTGGTTAGATAGCCAAATTTGCCGAAAATAGATATCATAGAAACAGAATTTTGTATCATAAAAATGGGAAATATCTACTTTCCCGGAAAGTTGAGTTATCTACTTCACGAAAAGTAGATAGATTTTTCAACTTTCGGAAAGTTGGATAGATATCAAATTTGCACATAAATAGATTATCATAGAAAACGGGAAATTTATCATAAAAATGGGAAATATCTACTTTCCGGAGAAGTTGGTTAGATAACCAACTTTCCGAAAATAGATATCATAAAACAGATATTTGTATCATAAAAAATGGGAAATATCTACTTTCCGGGAAAGTTGGTTATACTTTCGAAAAGTAGATAGATTTTCTACTTTTCGGGAAAGTAGATTATCGACTTTTCGGAGAAGTAGAATTTTCAGACACAGGAAATATTAGAATTTTGGGGAAATATTACTAATTTTGCGAAATTAGTTATCATAGAAAACGGTATCATAAAAATGGAAATATCTACTTTCCGGGAAAGTTGGTTATCTACTTCCCCGAAAAAGAAATGAATGTTCACTACTTTTTCGGGAAAGTAGATTATCGACTTTTTGGGGAAAGTAAGATTTTCGTAATTTTCGGGGAAATAATTACCTAATTTTAGAGTAGATTATCATAGAAAACGGAAATTTGTCTCATAAAAATGCAAAATATCTACTTTCAGGAAAGTTGGTTAGATAAGCAAATTTGCGAAAATAGATTATCGCGAAGCAGGAAATTTGTATCATAAAAATGAAATATCTACATACCAGCGAGAAAGTTGGTTATCTACTTCCCGAAAAAGATAGATTTTCTACTTTCAGGAGAGAAGTTGGTTAGATAACCAAATTTGCCGAAAATAGTATCATAGAAAACGGGAAATTTGTATCATAAAAATGGGGAAATATCTACTTTCGGGAAACTTGGTTATCTACTTCACAGTGATAGATTTTCTACTTTCAGGAAGAAGTTGGTTAGATAACAAAATTTGCCGAAAATAGATTATCATACAAAACAGGAAATTTGTAATAAACAAAAAGTAGAATATCTGCTTTCGGGAAAGTTGGTTATCTACTTTCCCGAAAAGTGAATAGATTTTCTACTTTTCGGGAAAGTAGATTATCGACTTTTCGGGGAAGTAGATTTTTTTCGAATTACAGGGAAATATTACCTAATTTTGCGAAGTAGATTATCAGAAAACGTGAAATTTGTATCATAAAAAATGGGAAATATCTACTTTCCGGGAAAGTTGGTTAGATAAACAACAAATTTGCCGAAAATAGATTATCATAAGAAACAGGAAATTTGTATCATAAAAAATGAAATATATCTACTTTTCCCGAAAAGAATTATCATAGAAAAACATGAAATTTGTATCATAAAAAGTATTTCTACTTTCCGGAAAGTTGGTTATATACTTTCGAGAGAAGTAGATAGATTTTCTACTTTTTCAGGAAACCGGGTATGACTTTTTAGTAGATTTTCGAATTTTTTGGGGAAATATTACCTAATTTTGCGAAGTAGATTTATCATAGAAAACGGGAAATTTGTATCATAAAAATGGGAAATATCTACTTTCGGGAGGAAAGTTGGTTATCTACTTCCCCGAAAAGCGAATGGAGTTTTCTACTTTTCGGGGAAAGTAGATTTATCGACTTTTGGGAAAGTAGATTTTCGTATTTTTCAGGGAAATATTACCTAATTTTGGGAAGTAGATTATCATAGAAACAGGAAATTTGTATCATAAAAAATGGGGAAATATTACTTTCCGGGAAAGTTGGTCTCTTCCTAAGAAAAGTAGATAGATTTTCTACTTTCGGGAAAGTTGGTTAGATAACCAAATTTGCCGAAATGAATATAGAAGACGGGAAATTTGTATCGCAAAAATGAAATATCTACTTTCCGGGAAGGGGTAGAAGTTTATCTACTTCCCCGAAAGTAGATAGATTTTCTCTACTTTTCGGGAAAGTTGGTTAGAATAACCAAATTTGCCGAAAATAGATATCATAGAAAACGAAATTTGTATCATAAAAAATGGAAATATCTCCTTTCGGGAAAGTTGGACGATAACAGCACCGAAAATAAATATCATGTAGAAAACGGGAAATTTATCGCAAAAATGGGAAATATCTACTTTCCGGGAAAGTTGGTTAGATAGCAAATTTGCCGAAAATAGATTATCTTAAGAAACAGGAAATTTGTATCATAAAAATGGGAAATATCTACTTTCGGGAAAGTTGGTTATCTACTCCCCGAAAGTAGATAGATTTTCTACTTTCGGGAAGAAGTTGGTTCAAATAACCAAATTTGCCGAAAATAGATTATCGCCAAGAAACAGGGAAATTTGTATCATAAAAATGGGAAATATCTCCTTTTCAGGGGAGAGAGTTGGTTAGATGTAACTATCCCGAAAATAGATATCATAAACGGAAAATTTGTATCATAAAAATGGGAAATATCTACTTTCCGGGAAGGTGGTTGAATATGGGGTGCCGAAAAAGATTATCATAAAGCGAAATTTGTATCATAAAAGTAGAATATCTACTTTCCGGAAAGTTGGTTATCTACTTCCACGAAAAGTAGATAGATTTTCAACTAAAAGGAAGTTGGTTAGATATCAAATTTGGCGCAAATAGATTATCATAAGAAACGGGAAATTTGTATCATAAAAATGGGAAATATCTACTTTCCGGGCAAGTTGGTTAGATAATAGCTTTCCAATAGATTATCATAGAAAACAGGATATTTGTATCATAAAAATGGGAAGTTAGATATCCAAATTTGGCGAAATAGATTATCATAGAAAACGGGAAATTTGTATCATAAAAATGGGAAATATCTACTTTCCGGAAAGTTGTTAGATAACCAACTTTCCCGAAAAATAGATTATCATAGAAAACGGGAAATTTGTATCATAAAAATGGGAAATATCTACTTTCCGAAAGTTGGTTATATACTTTCCCGAAAAGTAGATAGATTTTCACTTTCAAAGTAGATATCGACTTTCGGAGAAGTATATTTTGAATTTTGGGGAAATATTACCTAATTTTGCGAAGTGATTATCATAGAAAACGGGAAATTTGTATCATAAAAATGGGAAATATCTACTTTCCGAAAGGTTATTATCTACTTCCCGAAAAGCAGATAGATTTCTACCTTTTCGGAAAGTAGATTATCGACTTTGGGGAAAGTAGATTTTCGTAGATTTTCGGGGAAATATTACCAATTTGGGAAGTAGATTATCATAGAAAACGGGAAATTTGTATCATAAAAATGCGAAATATCTACTTTCCGGAAAGTTGGTTAGATAACCAAATTTAGCCGAAAATAGATTATCATAGAAAACGGGAAATTTGTATCATAAAAAATGGAAATATCTAATTTCCGAAAGTTATTATTACTTCCCGAAAAGTAGATAGATTTTCTATCGAAAGTTTTAGATAAACCAAATTTGCCGAAAATAGATTATCATACAAAACGGAAATGTATCATATAAAATGGGAATATCTACTTTCCGAAAGTTGTTAGATAAACCAACTTTCCCGAAAAATAAATTATCATAGAAAACGAAATTTGTATCATAAATGGGAAATATCTACTTTCCGGAAGAAGACATTTTCCGAAAAGTAGATAGATTTTCTTCTTTTCGAAAGTAGATTATCGACTTTTCGGGGAAGTAGATTCGAATTTTGGGGAAATATTACCTAATTTTGCGAAGTAGATTATCAGAAAACGTGAAATTTGTATCATAAAAAAATGGGAAATATCTACTTTCCGGAAAGTTGTTGATAACCAAATTTGCCGAAAATAGATTATCATAGAAAACGGAAATTTGTATCATAAAAAATGGAAATATCTACTTTCCCGAAAAGAGATTATCATAGAAAACGGAAATTTGTATCATAAAAATGGGAAATTTCTACTTTCCGAAAGTTTTATATACTTTCCCGAGAAGTAGATAGATTTTCTACTTTTCGGGAAAGTAGATTATCGACTTTTCGTAG
>NW_024751863.1:0-11868 GCF_018991925.1 Homarus americanus
TAGCAGGAATGAGCGTGGCGGCAGGGAATGATGCGGTGGTGAATGATGCGCAGAGGTCGAGTGATGGCACAATGGCGTGATGGCAACAATGATGCGGCAGGCGATGCGTGACGGTGATGAGCGTGATGATGCGAGCAGCGATGAGCGCGATGGCACGAGCGTGACGGCAAGGAGTGGCAGGAAGTGTGGCAGGAAGCAGTGATGGCAGGAGGGGAGGCGGTGGCAGGAGGAGTGTGGCAGGAGGAGGTGGTAGGAGGAGGATGGTAGGGAGGAGTGGTGGCAGGAAGGAGTGGCAGTAGGCAAGGAGTGTGGTGGTAGGAGGGAGTGTGATGCAGGAGGAGTGCGATAGGATGAGAGCGTGGTGGCAGGAGGATGTGACGGGAGGAATGAGTGTGATGGCATGAATGATGCGACTGTAATGAACGATGCAGCACAAAATGACGCGCGGCAGAGGACGATGGCGGCAGGCGAATGATGCGGCGGCAGGAATGATGCGGCAATGATGCGACGGAAATGATGCGACGGCAAGAATGAGCGTGGTGGCAGGAGGAGCGTGATGGCAGGAGGGCGTGATGATGAAAGAGCGGGTAGCAGGAAGGAGCGTGATGGCAGGAATGAGTGTGACGGCATGATAGAGCAGATGGGTAAGGAATGAGCGTGATGGAGGGTGATGGGCAGGAATGAGAATATGTGGTAAATGATGCGGTGGAGAAGGAGTGGTAGCAGGAAGGAGTGCGGATGGGATGAAGGACGTGATGGCAGAAGGCGAGTGTGGTGGTAGGAGGAGTGTGGCAGGATGAGCGTGATGAGGAAAGATGTGGCAGGAGGAGTGCGGTGAGTGGAATGATGCGGCGGTACGTGAATGAGCGTGATGGCAGGAGCGGGAGCGTGATGGGCGTAAATAGCAGTGAAATGACAGGCAGGAATGATGCGATGCGGCGGCAGGAATGAGTGGGTGGCAGAATGAGCGTGATGGCAGGAAGCCGAGTGTGGTGGCAGGAAGGGAGTGCGGTAGGGAAGACGACAGGAAGGAGTGATGGCACGAAGGAGTGTGGATGGAAGAAGGAGGTTGCAGGAGGGGAGTGTGATGGAGAGGAAGGAGTGTGACGGCACGAATGAGCGTGATGGTAGGGAGGGAGTGTGATGGGATGGATGCGGTGAGGAGATGATGGCGCGGGGAATGAGTGGATGGCAGGAATGAGCGTGACGGCAAGCAATGATGCGGCGGCAGGATGATGCGACGGCGTGATGATGGCGGCAAGATGATATTACAGAATGAGCGTGACACAGGAATGATGGCACATGAATGATGATGGGTGAGTGATGCAGGAGGCAATGATGTGGTGGCAGGAGGAGTGATGGCAGGAGGGAGTGACGGCAGGAGGAGTGTGGCATGAGTGAGCAAGCAGCAGGAGGAGCCAGAGTGATGCGGCAATGATGGGTGGCAGGATGATGTGACGGCAGAGGATGTGACAGGATGATGCGACAGGATGATGCAGGCAGGATGATGCAGGCAGGATGTGATGACTAAGGATGATGCGGCAGATGATGCGACGGCAGTGATGAGCGATGATGCGTGGCGCAGTGGTACGAGCGGCAGCAGGAGTGATGACGGCATGAATGATGTGGCGGCAGTGATGATGCGGCAGAGTGCGATGGAGAGCGTGGCGGTAGGAAGCGATGTGGCAGCAGGATGATGTGCGGGAAGGAATGAGCGTGATGGCAGGAAGCGATGCGATGGCAAGAATGATTGCGCAGGCAGGAATGAGTGTGACGGAGAGCGATGTGACGGGGATGGAATGATGCAGGAATATGGATGCAGCAGGTACGTGGCGGCGGCGAATGATGCGACGGGCAATGATGCGAAGAGCGAGCAGGAAATGATGCGGATGCCAGTAACGACGCGAATGATGATGATGATGCGGCGGCGATGAAGCGTGGCGGCAGGCGAATGATGCGGCACAGAGTGATGCGGCAGCAGGATGCGATGCGACGGCGATGATGCGGCGAAATGATGCGGCGGCAGGAATGAGCGTGCAGGCAGTGAATGATGGCGGCGGCGGAAATGATGCGGACGGCACGAATGATGCGTGACGGTGATGATGCGGCGGCAGAACATGCAGCAAGCGATGCGACGATGATGCAGAAATGATGACTGGCGAAATGATGCGGCACAGGATGATGCGCGCGGCGATGACGCGCGAGATGACGCGCGGCATGATGGCATGACGCTGGCGAGGAGCGGCGGCAGGAATGATGCGGCGGCAGGAAATGATGCGGCAGCAGTGATGATGCGACGGCAGATGATGCGACGGGATGGCTGCGGCAGGAGTGAGTGTGACGGCAGGAAGTGAGCGTGATGGGCGCGAATGAGCGTGACGGAGGAATGATGCGGCAGGCAGGAATGATGCGGCAGGAGGCAGAGTGCGGCGGCAGGAATGATGGCAGGGCGATGCGGTGGCAGAATGAGCGTGACGGTAGGAATAGCATGATGCGGCAGAGGGCGATGTGACGGCAGTGAGCGTGATGCGACGTGATGGCGCGATGCGGTGGCAGAGGATGAGCTGACGGCGGAATGATGCGACGGCACGGAATGATGCGACGGCACGAATGATGCGACGTGATGGAATGATGCGGCGGCAGGAAAATGATGTGGCGGCAGGAATGATGCGGCGGCGAGGAATGATGCGGCGGCAGGAATGATGCGGCAGCACGAATGACGCGATGGCATGAATGATGCGACGGCAAGAATGAGCGGCGGGCAGGAGGATGCGACTGCGAGCGTGAGCGTGACGATGGATGCGGTGGCAGGATGATGCGATGGCAGGAATGATGCGGATGGCACAGAATGATGCGACGGCAGGATGAGCGTGAGGTGATGGCGTGAGCTGGTGGCAGGGAATGAGCTGGTGGCAGGAAATGATGCGTGGGTAAGAGGAATGATGCGGCGGTACGAATGAGCGTGACGGCATGAATGAGCGTGACGGCAGGAATGATGCGGCGGCAGGAAATGATGCGGCGGCGGAGGGAATGAGAACGGTGGTGGCGAATGATGCGATGCCATGAATGATGCGACGGCAAGAATGATGTCACGGCAGGATGATGCGACGGCAGGAATGATGCGACGGCGAATGATGCGACGGCGATGATGCGACGATGGCGCGGCGGCAGGAGATGAGC
Source organism: Homarus americanus (assembly GCF_018991925.1). Classification (NCBI taxonomy): domain Eukaryota; kingdom Metazoa; phylum Arthropoda; class Malacostraca; order Decapoda; family Nephropidae; genus Homarus; species Homarus americanus. Next base: position 3,181 of record NW_024751863.1, read on the forward strand.
CCTACGGCGACGAATGATGCGACGGCGACGGCGATGCGACGGGCAAGAATGATGCGGCGGCAGGATGATGCGGCAGGATGACGGGCAAGATGATGCGGCGGCGAAGGGGGTGCGTGATGGCAGGGAATGATGCGATTGGAGTGGCGATGCGGCGGTTATGAACGATGGGCGGCAGGAAATGATGCGGCGGTGGCGGATGATGCGACGGCGAGGCGCTTGATGCGACGGCGGCGTGGTCGGCGATGATGCGAGGCGAGGATGCGAGTGGATGCGATACGAATGATGCGGCAGGATGATGCGACGGCGATGAGCGACGGCGATGATGGCAGATGATGCGGGCAGCGATGATGCGACGGCAGTGAGTGATGCGGCGGCAGGATGTGGTGCGCAGGATGATGCGATGGCAGGATGGTGCGATGGCAGGAGGGAGGTGATGGCAGGAGGAGCGGTGGCAGGAGTGTGGCAGGAGTGAGCGTGATGGCAGGAGGGGAGTGTGGTGGCAGGAGGAGTGTGATGGCAGGAGGAGTGTGACGGCAGGAGGAGTGCGGTGGCAGGAGAGTGTGGTGGCAGAGGAGTGATGGCAATGATGATGTGGTGGCAGGAGTGAGTGCGATGGCAGAGTGAGTGACGGCAGGATGAGTGCGGCAGGAAATATGGCGGCAGGAGGAGTGACGGAATGAATGATGCGACGACAGGGAATGATGCGACGGCAATAATGATGCGGTGGCAGGAATGATGCGATTACGGCATGATGCGACGGGCGAATGATGCGGCGGCAATGATGACGCGGCGCGATGCGGCGGCAGGAATGATGCGACGGCGGAATGATGCGGCGGCAGGAATGATGCGACGGCGGCGAATGATGCGACGGCAGGAATGATGCGACGGCAGGAATGAGCGTGTGGCGGCAGGATGAGGTGGCAGCAGGAGCGACGGCGGCAGGAGGGAGCGTGGTGGCAGAGCGTGCGGCAGATGGAGTGCGTGGCAGGATGAGCGTGACGGCAGGATGATGCGGTGGCAGGAATGAGCGTGTGGCGGCAGGGAATGATGCGGCGGTGAAATGATGCGGCAGGAATGGAGTGCGACGGCATGAATGATGCGGACGGGATGAGCAAGTGGCGGCAGGGAATGAGCGTGGTGGCAGGAGGAGCGTGATGGCACGAATGATGTGGTGGCAGGATGGAGCGTGGCAGGAGGGAGCGTGGCGGCAGGAGGGATGGCAGGAATGATGCGACGGCAGGGAATGATGCGGCAGCAGGACGAGCGTGGTGGCAGGATGAGCGCGGCGGCAGATGAGCGCGGCAGGATGATGCGACGGCAGTGATGATGCGGCGGCAGGAAATGATGCGGCGCAGCAGGAAATGAGCGACATGATGATGCGACTGGCAGATGATGCGACGATGGCGCGCGTGCGGCAGGATGATGCGACGGTATGGTGTCGATGCGACGGCACGAATGAGCGGACGGCAGGAATGAGCGTGGCGGCAGGAAATGATGCGCAGGAATGATGCGGCGGCAAGACGATGGCAGGCGATCGATGCGGTGCAGGCGGGAATGATGCGATGGCACGAATGATGCGACGGCAAGAATGACGTGTGGCAGGATGGATGATGGGCAGAGTGGTGCGACGTGATGGCGCGATGCGGCGGCGGAGTGATGATGCGATGGCAGAAAATGATGCGATGGCACGAATGAGCGCGGACACAATGAATGATGCGATGGCAGGAATGATGCGGCAGGAATGATGCGTGGCAGGAATGATGCGGCGGCAGGAATGATGCGGCGGCAGGAATGATGCGGCGGCACGAATGATGCGATGGCACGAATGATGCGACGGCGAGAATGATGCGGCGGCAGGATGATGCGATGGCAGGAGTGAGCGTGACGGATGGCGGCGGCGGTGGCGAGCGTGATGAGGAATATGCGATGCATGAGAGCGATGGTGATGGCGTGGATGATGGAAAGAGGGCAGGCGAGTGGTGGCAGGGAATGAGGTGGTGGTGATGCGTGGCATGAATGAGTGTGATGGTGCGAAGGAGGTGATGGTAGGAAGGAGTGTGGTGGCAGGGAAGGATGTGGTGGTGGTGGAAGCGAGTATGGGTGGTGGGAAGAGGTGATGGTATGAAGGAGGTGATGGTAAGAAGGAGTGTGATGGTAGGGAGGGAGTGTGATGGAGGAAGGAGTGTGATGGCATGAAGGAGGTGATGGTAGGAGGGAGTGTGATGGGGATGAAAGAGTGTGGTGGCAGGAGGAGTGTGACGGCAGGAAGGAGTGATGGCATGAAATGAGCAAGATGGCAAGAATGAGTGTGGTAGCAGGAGGAGTGCGGCAGGGAGTGAGTGTGGCGGCAAGATGGATGCAGGCGAAGGGTGTGGATGGGGCATGATGGAATGTAGGTGGCATGGAAGGAGTGGCAGGAAAGATGGTGGCGTGATGGCAGAAAGAGTGTGGTGGCAGGAGCGAGATGGCGATGAGTGTGATGGTGCATGAAGGAGGAGTGTGATGGTAGGAGGGAGGTGATGGTAGGAGGGAGCAAAGGGAGTGTGATGGTAGGAGGAGGCAGGAAGGAGGTGGGAGGAGGTGATGCAGGAGGGAGGAGGAGGAGGTGATGGTAGGAGGGGAGTGTGGTAGGAGGAGTGTGGTGGCAGGAGGGAGTGTGATGGTAGGAGGGAGTGTGGTGGTAGGAGGGAGGTGATGGCAGGAGGTATGTGACAGGAGGAGTGTGGTGGCAGGAATGAGTGTGGTGGCAGGAGGGAGTGTGATGTAATGAAGGAGTTGTGGTGGAGGAGGGAGGCAGATGGTAGGAGGGGAGGTGATGGTGATGGTGGTAAGGAGTGTGGTGGCAGAAGGTGTGATGGAAGGAGAGTGATGATAGGAAGGAGTGTGATGGTAAAGGAGGTGGTGGTAGGAAGGAGTGTGATGGTAGGGAAGGAGGTGATGGTAGGAAGGAATGTGGTGGTAGGGGAAGGAGGATGGTAAGAAGGAGTGTGGTGGGGAGGGAAGGAGGATGGTAGGAAAGGAGGTGATGTGTAGGAAGGAGGCAAGATGAGGTAGGGAAGGAGTGTGATGGTAGGAAGGAGGTGATGGTAGGAAGGAGTGGGACAGAGGAAGGAGTGTGATGGTAGGAAGGATGTGATGGTAGGAAGGGAGTGGTGGTGGGTAGGGAAGGGAGGTGGTGGTAGGGAAGGAGGTGATGGTATGAAGGGAGTGTGATGGAGAAGGAGGAGATGGTAGGGAAGGAGTGTGTGATGCAGGGAGGGAGGTGATGGTAGGGGAGGGAGGATGTAGGGGAGGGAGGTGATGGTAGGGAAGGAGGTGATGGTAGGGGAAAGAGCGTGATGGGAAGTGAAGGAGGTGATGGTAGGGAGGGGAGGTGATGGTAGGAGGGAGGTGGGATGGTAGGAGGGAGGTGGTAGGAGGGAGGTGGTGGGTAGGAAGGAGTGTGGTGGTAGGAGGGAGGTGATGGTAGGAAGGAGGTGATGGTAGGAAGGAGGTGGTGGTAGGGAAGGAGGTGATGGTAGGAAGGAGGAGGTGGCAGGGAAGGAGGTGGTGGCAGGAAGAGTGAGGTGGTGATGAAGGGAGGAGGTGGGTAGGGAAGGAGGGATGGTAGGGAAGGGAGGACAGGAAGGAGGTAGGAAGGAGGTGATGCAGTAGGGAAGGAGAGGAGGTGGAGAGGAAGGAGGTGGCAGGAAGGAGGAGGGGAAAGAGGGGAAGGAGGAGGTGGTAGGGGAAGGAGTGAGGTGGTGGGGAAGGATGGGAGGTGGGTAGGAAGGAGGAGGTGGTGGAGTGAAGGAGTGAGGTAGGATGGAGGTGGTGGTAGGAGGAGGTGGTGGTAGGAAGGAGGGATGGTAGGGAAAGAGGTGATGGTTAGAAGGAGGATGGTAGAGGGAGGTGGTAGGGAAGGGAGGTGGTGGCAGGAAGGAGGTGGTGGCTGGAAGGAGTGTGGTGGGTAGGGAAGGAGGAGGTGGTAGGAGGGAGTGAGGTGGTAGGAAGGAGGAGGTGGTGGTGGAAGGAGTGAGGGTGGTAGGGAAGGAGTGTGGTGGTGGTGGAAGGGAGGAGGTGGTAGGAAGGAGGATAGGAAGGAGGTGGTGGTAGGATGGAGGTGTAGGAGGGAGTGTGGTGGTAGGGAGGGAGTGGGTGGAACAATGGGGAGCAGGACATGGAGTAGTAGCATGGCACGAGGTGTTGGCCACGGGTGTGAAGTGCTGTTATGATCTGGTCCTCCTGGAGGAGTGCTTACAGGACTTCAGTGGTCAGAGTAAATGACGTCACTGTGGTGAGGAAATAACCCAATCACGAATGTACGATAAAGGTAAATTTATGGGTACTGAAACACCACACCTACCACCGGGCGCACCTCCCACCCCTATGCTACCATCGTATCGTCAGTGCGTCGAGGCCCCACACTTCCTGCCGGCGGTGTGTGGCAGCCCTTCACCACCTGTTGATTGCGCATGCCCCGTAGGGCCTTCAACGCCACCCACCACAATAATGATCTATGCTCGACGCTGCTCAGCTATTCCTCTGCCACCTTTACGCAATTTCAGGTTGGTGGAGGATGGTGTGAGCTTGCGTTACGCGGCAGGGTTTAGATTATAATTTTACTCCTAGTACAAACTAGACGCTGACGTTTGCATATTCATTCATTGTTCATTGTAACTTTGATTATCAAAAATCCTATTGAAGGCATTTATTACAACACTTGAGAGATAAGATATGAGTACAGACTCTTTAACTCATAGTTTAAATATTTCAATGTAACTCAAATTTCACCCAATGAGAGACACACAATACACCCAGTCATCCCCAAACATATTCGAAACGTATAGAAACTCTTTTATGGGAGAACAAGTCACGCCAACCTACTGACGGTGGTCACACATACAGTACATCCAGTAGTGTCTCGGAGGCCAAAGTAGATACAGTACATAACCTCAACAAACTAAAAACGATATTATCCCCTTTCTGTACGCTTCTGTCATCCACCCAACACCTCGATACAAAGAGGAAAAGGTGTTTAGATATAGATTTAATACAAACACCAAGTTCTACGTTCATGAAGATTTTGTATATAACTGTATATACTGCATAGTGTAAAGACTCTTGTGTCACTGCTGCACCATCACCACCACACATGATGATGATCTTGACTCGTTCTTACTCTCTTAACAACTTACAATACATTATACGGCCAGCGTCCTATGAACGACGCTTTACACTAGGATAACATGTTTATTGCATATATACTGTAACGCACGCTATTAGTGGGTCGGTCTGTCGGTCAGTCAACGATCAGTCAAATGGTTGGTCAGTCAATCAGTTGCTTGGTCAGTCGGTCAGTCAATCATCCAGTCAGTTGGTCGGCAATGGAATTTGCAGAGATCCCCGGAGCCAAAGGTATAAAAGGAGAAGAGAAGAGTCTATCTCGCCACGAGAATTGCAAACTTCTCCCATCAGTATGACAAGACCATCCACCTCCACCACAACTTTTAACATGATGGGCAAGAGATAGCAGCGTTTCCACTTCACACTATCTCACAGTACTTCAAATATAAAAGATGAAGAAACCCCCAGCCTCCCTAGTACAGGCATTTCAACACAGCTTCAATCACTGTGGATTCACCCATTACGTGTCAATCGTGTAATGTGTGCTGGCAGTTATGATGTGTCGTATTATGGGGCATTGTACATAATTAGGTATAATGATTTTTAGAAATAGCTAATAAGAGATATTTAGCTTCCGTCTCTGTCCTTCTGAGTAGTGTGTTATTAATACTTTGCTTTGTTTAGGTAATTTCAATGACCCAGGTGATGTTACCTTGAAGGTGTCAACTAATATTCCAGTTATCACGTACACCAACCTGACAGGTAGCAGGTTATTATTGACGCAGTTAATACAGTTCTATGTAAAAAGCGGTGTCGGCGGCACAACTGGAGAACGGAGAGCTGCAATAATCACACCTGGCGAAAAATTGACCATGACAATTTCTTAACTGCTGCTGTGTTTGGTATCAGAAGATCCTGCATAAGATCAGAGCCAGAAAAGTCACCAGTTGGTCACCTCCTCGAGTACTCTTAGTTCGAATAATTTACCGTCTGTTTCGTAAGAGGAAATAAATAAAGTGAAGCAGCGCCGCCTTCCATGCCCTTAAAGAGATCCATATTTATTTTTGGGGAACGCAGGATCACATGAACATAAGATACCTCACTTTATTTCACCTTAATATTAACAGACTCAAAGTTAATCTAACCCTCGCATAGATAACGTTAAGGTGTTTAATCAGAAGGTTAAATAACCTGGGATGCCTAATCTTCACGTTACCCGAAATGAGAAACAGTTGCGCCTTGTTTCACATTTACTTACCGAATGAGACATATGGTGTTACAACATTACCCAGCCTCATCCTCTTTAACGAGGCACGAGTAATGACAAGAGATGTCCCCGTTGTCCCCTCCTCGATTCAGGTTGAATAATGTCCGAAATTTCGTGGCCTTGTGTCCGGCTCCTGTTCAATACCCTGCCTTCCCCTGCCTCCCTCACCATCCCCTCCTCACCCCACAATGACCCGCCCCAGTGCCCTCTCATCTTTCTTGTTTTACATCCAGTACACCAGTTTTACCCACGTCAATCAATACTGCCTATCGAGAACTGACGCGTGGCTAACTGATGAACTCATCTAATATACTATAGGACTAGGCGTGTGTGCGTGTCTTGTCTGTCTGTCTGTCTGTCTGTCTGTTTGTGTGTGTGTGTGTGTGTCTGTTCTTGAAGCGAAACGGCACAATCGCTTTTCATCAAACTTGGTGGAAAAATCGCAAAAAATTCGTAGAGTGGAACAAACCTGGTCCCATATCGATGGCTTTTAGGAAGCCATTAATTAACCATTTTATTTACGCTGGAAATGATGTAAGTCTACGGACTTGGCGCACCTCATTCACTGCACGCCTGTCAGCCCACGATTGCAGTTATCATACGGTCCTCCACTTTTTTCTTCTCTACTTTTTAATGTTGTTTGGATTAGTAAAGGAAGGAAGATGAGTAAATTGAAGAATAAAGAAGGAGAAACAGAAAATAGTTAGAGATAACAGCTGGGGGGGAGCCGTTATCATACGTCTGATGCAAGCAGTTTACTATACCAGCCGACCTTACAGCTGCAGTGTATACTTATTCTTGTGGGTGGAAAAGGAGAAGAGATAAAAAAGATAATAACAGGTATGCATGGAGAAGATGAATACAATAGACACAGGGTGAATATAGACAGTGAAACAGACAGGAGGTTGACAAATAGACAGATTCACATGCACAAATAGACAATATGGCAACTAAACATGACAGACAGACAGACAGACAGACAGCTGACTGACTGGGCCTACATGACAAACAGGCAGACACACGCCAACAAACGATAAGACAGACAGATTTGACAACACAAAGAGTACAGACGGCTACAGTCAAACACCACGCAGACGAACAGACAGTTGGGATGGCAACAGACAGGACGGATAGACTCTGGAGACAGATTAGAAGGCATTTATAAACAAGAATAACACCAAATTGACCATAGCTGCATCAGTGAGGTAGGAGGTCTTACATCCACAAGCGTAAATAATAAGATGCATTGAAAACTAACACCCTTAGCGCGGAAAGAACATCGATACCGGTCAGTCATGAGATGGGCCTCACATATATTAGATACTGTAAGTATCACGACCACGACCATAATTATAACAACCACCCCATGATTATACCAACCATGATTATGACTAATATAACCACGACCATGATTAATAACCACACCATGATTATAACAACCACGACTATGATTATATCACCCAACCATGATTATAACAACCACGACTATGATTATAACAATCCACGACTATGATTATAAAACCACGACCATGATTATAACAACCACGACCTTATCATAACAACCACGACCATGATTATAACTACAACCATGATTATAACAACCACGACTATGATTATATCACTCCAACCATGATTATAACAACCACTTACTCATGATTATAAAAACCACGACCATGATTATAACAACCACGACCATGATTATAACAAACTACGACCATGATTAAAATAACTACAACCATGATTATAACAACCACGACCATGATTATAACAACCATGACCATGATTATAACAACTACTACCATGATTACAAAACCACGCCCATGATTATAACAACCACGACTATGATCATAACAAACCATTAACCCATGATTATGACAACCACGACCATGAAATTTTACAACCACGACCATGATTATAACAACCACGACCATGATTATATCACCCAACCATGATTATAATAACCACGACTATGATATATAACAAGCACGACCATGATTATAACAACCACGACTATGATTATATCACCCAACCATGATTATAACAACCACGACTATGATTATAACAAGCACGACCATGATTATAACAACCACGACCATGATTATAAATAACCACGACCATGATTATAACAACCACGACCATGATTATAACAACCACGACCATGATTATAACAACACGACCATGATTATAATAACCACGACCATGATTATAACAACAACGACCATGATTACAACAACCACACCCAGTGACTATAACAAATCACGACTATGATCATAACAAACCACGACAGCAACATGCACCCCGAACGAAGCATCGAT
>NW_024751864.1:5000-11253 GCF_018991925.1 Homarus americanus
AATAGTGCAGCACAGGTGACTAGACCACGTGACTATTTCTGTGGACGGACGCGCAGGGATGTCCTGTAGGTCCAATCTCTTTCACGTGACTGAGGACCAGCCAGCGTCACGTCTCTCCAAGGCGCTAGCTTAGGCCTACGTGACATATTTTCCGCCTAACTAATAACTCCTTGGGACACCCGTAACATTATTCAGACTGATAAACGATCTATAATAATTCCAAATTCAATAATAGTCCCTTAACTTCATGAATCGCATCATTATTAATTCGGCAAATTATATTTAATATCATATAGGCCTAGTTCCGCAATCTCTCGCTACGAGCAGGCAGCGCTCACTCCTCAGATGACCTTGAACGCTCAGTATCACTCATGGCGGGGCATTTGAAATTACTCTGAAATTTCTGGATATCACATATATATATATAATATATATATATATATATATATATATATATATATATATATATATATATATATATATATATATATATATATATATATATATATACTCTATATATATATGTAAAGGCCTGGGACTTTGGGATAGAAATCCCTTACCAGACCAATCAGGTTCTTAATAAAGGAAAGTCAAGGACCATGGTTTTCTGAGGAATAACAAACAACCGTTTGAGATTGACATTTCTTTACTATAAAAAATATAACACAAAACTCTAACACCACTCAACAAACATCAATTAATTACGGGAGTCAAACAATTAATGCAGTCAATAGTTAATGGAGTTAATCAATTAAGGGAAGCAAACAATTAAAGGAATCAAACAAATAATGGGAGTCAACAATTGATAGAATAGAACAATGAAGGGTAGTCAGCAATTAATGGAATCAAACAACCATAGAATCAAACAATGAACAGATATTTCCTACGGCAGTGGCCTTGGGGGAAGGTTCTGGAACACAGTGATCCACACTCAGGGTAGGGAAGCGTCCATTCAACTCCACACTCGAGCAACGTCTTGAAATGGCAGGAGAACACCGGGGCACAGACGGAATGAGATGAACTGACCGTCGTGGTATGTGGTAGTGGTAGATGTCCAGAGAATTGACAGTCCATAGGTGAAGGTCTGGGGACACAGCCCACTAGTCCAGGACCTATGATGAGATCACAGCCAGAATTTGATGAACAGCGGGATAGCTAGATAGTGACTGTATGGCGGCTGGGTTGAATCTGCCGGTGACCCAGATAGTCGCTGCCGTTCTCACCTCTGTCCAACAGCCCCAAGTGTCGTTCGCACCAGCAAACGAGTGAGTAAGCAGCGGTAACGAGCAGGAAGATAGTTTCCGCCCTTACACAGCTCCCCCAACAAAAATCTACTGTAAGGTAGACTAAAACTTAAGATTAGTACACAAAGCATAATCATCTTACAACAAATGCTTAAATACACATTGCACAATAAAGAAGGGTCATAGAAAAGAATAGAAGGTAACTTGATGTCCAAAACGTAAAGCCTTATCAAGGAACTGCAAGTGGGGTCCACTTCAGTCCAGGTTTAAGTTTGGGCCTATTTCCAGTCATAGAGGATTCTTCTATCTCGTCAGGTGTTATCAGCAACTGGCAACCGAGATCATCGGAGTCTGGCGCCCGAACCTCACAGGAACTCCTGCAGGGTAGTGCCTCGACTAACTCCATCTTGGGAACGTCGTCAAGAGCACGTGCAATGTGGGTCCTGCAATTATATTGCCTTAATAAATTAGCTTGATGTAATTTAGGCTTCTTAGAGGAAAGGGGTGAGAACGGTCCAGCAAAATCTATGGCTACCCTAGAAGATGGTTCTGTAATGACGGGTAAGGGTTCAAGTGGAAAAGGACGGACTCTACCCTTGGCGAACATACGTGGGCACTCATCACAACTCCTACAAAAAGCTCTAATATCCGCTCCCATACCTGGCCAGTAAAACTGATCAGCAACCTTCCTATAAGTTTTCCTACGAGAACATTGACTTGGTAGAGGCTCTTGTGAGCTACAGAGAGAATGTTACTACGACAATCAGCAGGGACAACAAGTAAAAACCGACCTACTTTGGCTGGTCGCTTAGATGAAACACAAGATCTGTGTAACACCCCATTAATAGAAACAAACTTATAAACCGACCCATCTCTCACCTGATCCTCCTCCCCGAAGTCACCTTCTCCCTTACCGGCTTCAGAGTGGCACACGAGTCTTGAAGCTTGGCGAACTCCTTAGGAGTCACAGTCAGTGGCAACAAATTCGGCAGAATCAGGGGATGCGGTCGTTTCACCTTTGCCGTCCGTGTCTCTACAGCTTGGACCTTGGCTTCAGGCGTGGCGGCGTGTGAGGGTGGCGAGGCGACCTCGGCAGGTGGCGAGTCGTCGTCGTCAGCAGGTGGCGTGAGGACTGGTGCTGGTGGCGAGGAGAGTTTAACGGTTCCGGTCGTTAGGTCACGTAACACCGAACATACTAATGAGGACACTCCAGCAAATTTACTGAGCTCTTACCACATTAGACCAACCAGTGAAATAGGGGCACGCAGGTAGCACCTAACAACAGGAACTGGTCAACACAACCTAAATAACACTGGTCAACATACACTGGTCAACATAAAAAAAAATTCTCATGGTTCTGGATTAAAACAGTCTGATTCTAGTGTAATTGTATGTGCTGAACTCAATTATGACATTCGTATAGCATATCTATATATTTAGTGTACCATGCTATTCATACAGTAATTTATATGCTCATTGGCTCCGTTGTATGCAATTATTTTGTCCTGATTTGTGCTTTTTTGTTTGTTTCAGTTTGCTGATTCATGATATTGCATATCTACACCTGCATGATTTGTAATTACTCTGAAATTAACAAAACATGGAACGTCGCAAGTGTGTGAACGGTGCTGACAGTTTTTGCTACATATGTGGTGCCTTCACTCCTGGTAGCCTCAAGAAACCAATCTACTTGATGAACTACAAAGTTACTTCAAATGTCATTTGGGTGACCAAGACAAGAAATGGGCACCTCATGTAGCCTGTAAGTCTTGTGTTAACCACCTGAGCGAGTGGAAGTGTGGTAAACGAAGTTCAGGAATGTCGTTTGCTGTACCAATGATATGGCGTGAACCTAAAGACCACAGTAGTGACTGCTACTTCTGTCTCACAAATATTAAGGGAATAAAAATCAAGACACGAGGCAAGGTACAATACCCCAATATTGCTTCTGCAATCCGACCAGTACCGCACAGTGCTGAACTTCCAGTCCCAAATACACCGACTGAACAAGAATTGAGTGATTCCGATTCTACCTCTACCTCAATGGAAAACGACTACCAGGATGACTCTGAAAATACCAGGCTGTTACTCCAGAAAGGCGGCTTCATGATCTCATCAAGGGACCTAAGCGCCGAAAAGGCTGAAGTTTGGGATCCCAGACTAAAGCAGCGTAACCTGCTAGAAAGATGGGTATATATCTACAGCGTTACCGACATGAACAGCTGTCTGCATTTTCAAGATGGCAAACAACTTTGTTATTGCGAGGGCGCAGTATCTCTCATGCAACAACTCTGCAAGTCTGAAACAAAACAAGACCAGAGGATTGGAGGCTGTTTATAGACTCAGGAAAAAGACTCTCCTGAAAGCTGTTCTTTTACTATGTGTCGGCTTCCCATCTGTCCCAATAGCACCGCACTTGGCAAAATATTTGAGAGCTATGAAACAGTAAAAATTCTGTTAGCTAAGCTATAGAGTATGAAAACACCAGTGATGGAAGATATGGCGATCTCAAAAAGTCATCAGTTTACTACTGGGCCTTCAGAGTGGCTACACAAAGCACATGTGCTTTTTGTGCTTGTGGAACAGCAGAGCTGATGCAGAGCACTATGTGAGAAAGGATTGGCCGACAAGACCAAGAGATACGCCTGGAAGGTTTAACTGTGCTCACAATCCGCTTGTAGATCCAGAAAAGATATTTTTGCCTCCACTGCATCTAAAGCTCGGTTTGGCTAAAAATTTCATCAAAGCTATGGATCAATTCTGTGCTGGGACTCTATACTTATCTCAGAAACTAGGTGGTGTGGTTTCCGAAGCCAAGTTGAAAGCAGGTGTCTTGAATGGACCACAAATTCGTATACTAGTTAATGATAGCGAATTCACCAAAACATTGAACCCACTGGAGAAAAAAGCATGGGAATCATTTGTCAATGTGTCAAAGAATTTTCTTGGAAACTATCATGCTGACAACTACAAAGAAATCGTAACAACCATGCTTCAGAATTATCATGCATTGGGAGCAAGGATGTCCTTGAAATTGCATTTTTTCCACTCTCATATTGAATTCTTCCCAGGTAACCTTGGAGACGTTAGTGATGAACACGGCGAAAGATTTCATCAAGATATCGCCATAATGGAGAGCAGATATCAGGGACAATTCAGTCCTAACATGATGGGCGACTATTGCTGGACACTGCAACGAGAAGAGAGCAAGCTGTACAAGAGAAAGAGTAAAGTTCAGAAGCACTCTTAGAACTTCATATTTTGTCATTATAAAGGATTTGAACTTATGTTTTTTGGTAAAAATTTTTATGAGCTTATTTGTGATAGGTTTAAAATTGTATCTTGCATGACGCGATAATGTTACTATATTTACTATTTTTTTATTCTTTAAGAAAATAGGTCTGATGGTAGAATGAAACATCCAATTAATATTCATTAATATGAAATTAGTCATGAAAGCACAGTCACATGAGATAATCTCATCTTTTGCACGACACGTGATGGAATATTAAATATTTGTACCTATTGATTTTTTTATAAAACCTGGTCTGATAGAACAATCAAATATCAGATTCGAATTCAGCAATATGAAATTAGTTGTGTGAGCATGATCTCATTTGTGAACCATTTTGGCTGTTGACCAGTATCATCATCATCAAGATTTAGTTTAACCAGACCACTGACACCCATTTGAGTCTCTCCTAGGGCTGGCCAGAGGGAATAGTTAACACATATTTGTGTTTCTATAATTTAGTGTTATATTGTTTGGAGGAGATTACAGTATTTCAAAAAGGTCAAAGCTGAACTTAGGGAAAATTTTGGGGTCTCTGCTAAAATATCTTACATTGTAGGGTTAGTGAAGCACATTGTTCGATACCGATTATAAATAGGGCATTCAATGAGAATATGTTGAATTGTTATTTGCGTTCGGCAGTTGGAGCATATAGGTGGGGCTCCATTAGGGGAAGACATGAGTTGGCCATGCGTCAATCCCGTATGCCCAATTCTTAGACGATTCAGAATAGTTTCGTGATATCGAGAGGATTGTTTTGATGATGACCAAGGATAAACTGATGATTTGATCATTTTTAGCTTATGACTTGTTCGTTCATTTTCCCAGAACTTTTGCCAAATGGTCAAATATTAATTGTTTATAGGTATTTAGCCTCGCCGATAATCAAAATATATGGTTTTCCACTGCTTTACATATTTCTTTGAAAATTTTCAGTTATGACATGTTCGTCCTAGATTACATATAACTGTAATAGGTTACATTACGTTAGGTTTCGTTATATAAAAACGTTTTCTATACATATATGGATATTTCGGTTTACATTTAGCTGTGAGATGGATTTTACAAATTAGGCAAGGCAACCATTACAAATGGCGGAGTCGAGGCGGGAGATAGCGATAGTGATAGCGAAATATAGGAAAGGGGGAAGAAGGTTTAGTAGTGAAAGAATGTGGGTTAAACGGAACAGACTTTTAGGAGAGAAAGTGTGTGGCCTTCTGCCCACTGCATGGTATTGGGTGGTAGGTTGGGGTGACTGGGGCGATAGGAGGGTGGAAAGGATGTGGAGAAAAGAAGGCGAAAGGAAATGGAGGGCCCATCCCTATTTGGGTGGGGTGCACCTCATCTTTAATTTGCTTGGAGGGCCCATTTATTCTTTTTTCTGAGTAGGGTTCCACTTTTTATTATAGATAGAGGGAAACGGATGGAGGTAGAGACTTGGTGGCTATGACTTTAGGTTGGGGTAGGGGGGGTGGCCATGGGTGTTGCTTGTTTTTTTTCCACATATCTTAATCCGGCTCAAGTTACGTGGGATTGACCTTTGTTGTAAAGGTTTTAACTCTAAATACAAGGGGGAGGAGCCATGTCGTCGGTTCTGTGAGTGTTCATTACAGTAGTCCAATTCGTCGCCATGGGTAGAATAGGGGGAGGGGGGTTGGGGAATGCAGGGGAAGGTAATGTGATGGGATGGAATTTTCGATTGACGTTAGTCTTGGGG
>NW_024751865.1:0-4459 GCF_018991925.1 Homarus americanus
AGCCCTCACACCCAGTTCAAAGCACTGTAAGGTTGCCGCCTTCACCCCATTCATGGGACTGAAATAGTGCCGGCCTTCAGGTCAAGTCACTGAAGGGGTGCCCAGCCGTCACACCCTAGCCATGGCACTGAGGTGTGCCCGGCCTCACACCCTTGGTTATAGACCTAAACGGGTGTCAGCCCTCACACCCAGGTCATGGCACTAGAAGTGCAACAAACACACCCCTGGCCATGGCACTGAAGGTGTGCCTGGCCCCTCCTTGGTCATGGCATTGATGAGGTGCCCGGCCCTCGCACCTGGTCATGTACCTAAGTGGTGCAGCCCTTGGGTCATGTGAAGGGTTTTGGCTCTCCCCGGGACATGTCACTGAAGGGTGCCAGCCCTCACACCCCGGTTCACAGCACTGTAGGGTTGCCTGCCTTCACCCCCATTTCATGGCACTGAAATAGTGCCCGGCCTTCACACCCGGGTCATGTCACTGGGGTGCCCAGCCATCACCCCTAGCCATGGCACTGAAGGTGTGTGGCCCTCACACCCTTGGTTATAGAACTAAACGGGTGTCTGGCCCTCACACCCCGGTCATGGCACTGAAAGGTACCAGCAAACACACCTGGCCATGGCACTGAAGGTGTGCCTGGCCTCACGCACCCGTCATGGCATTGATGAGGTGCCCGGCCCTCGCACCCCTGGTCATGTACCTAAAGTGGTGCGGCCCCTAACCCCAGGTCATGTGAAGGGTGCCCGGCTCTCACACCCCGGGACATGTCACTGAAGGGGTGCCCGGCCGTCACACCCCTGGCCATGGCACTGAAGGTGTGCCCGCCCTCCACCTGGTTATAGACCGAAACGGGTGCTCGGTCTTCACACCTCGGTCATGAAACTGAAAGGGTACCCGGCAAACACACCCTTGGCCATGGCACTGAAGGGTGCCAGGCCCTCACACACTGCTGGTCTTGTCACTGAAGGGTGCCCGGCCTCCATCGGGTCATGGCACTGAAGCGGTGCCCAGCCGTCACACCCTGGCCATGGCACTGAAGGTTTGCCGGCCCTCACACCTGGTTATAGACCAACAGGTGCCCTTCCCCACACCACGGTTCATGGCACTGAAAGGGCCCGGACCACACCACAGGTCATGTCATTAAAGGGTGCCCGGCCCTCATACCTGGGTCATGGTTGCTTGAGGGTGCCCGGACCTCACACCCCCGTTCTTGCAGCTAAATCAGGCAGCCCTCACACCACCGGGGTCATAGTGCTGAAGGGTTGCGGCCCTCACATCCCGGGTCATGGCACTGAAGAGGTGCCCGGCCCTCACACCCAGGTCATGAGAAGGGTGCCGCCCCTCACACAGGTCATGAGAAGGGTGCCAGCCCTCACACAGTTCACAGCACTGTAGGGTTGCCCGGCCTTCACCCCATTTCATAGCACTGAAATGTGCCCAGCCCTCACACCCCGGGTCATGTCACTGAAGGGGTGCCCGGCCGTCACACCCTATGCCATGGCTGAAGGTGTGCCAGCCTCACACCCCTGGTTATAGACCTAAACGGGTGCCCGGCCCTCACACCCCGGTCATGGCACTGAAAGGGCCAGCAACACACCCCTGGCACTGAAGGTGCCTGGCCCTCCACCCAGGTCATGGCATTGATAGGTGTGGCCCTCGCCCCCTGGTCATGTACCTAAATTGGTGCAGCCTAACCCCTGGTCATGTGAAGGGGTGCCCCCCCTCACACAGGTCATGTCACTGAAGGGTTGCCCGGCCGTCACACCTCTGGCCATGGCACTGAAGGTGTGCCCGGCCTCAGACCCTGGTTATAGACCTAAACAGGTGCCCGGTCCTCACACCTGGTCGTCATGAAACTGAAAGTGCCGGCAAACACACCCTTGGCCATGGCACTCTAGGGTGCCAGGCCCTCCACTGGTCATGTCACTGAAGGGGTGCCCGCCTCCTGGCCAGGTCATGGCACTGATGGGGTGCCCGCCCCTCACACCCCTGGTCATGTACCTAAAGTGGTGCCCGGCCTCACCCCGATTCATGGTACTGAAAGGGTGCCCGGCCCTCACACCACGGGCCATGGTTCTGGAGGATGCCCGGCCCTCACACCCGAGGGGTGCCCGGCCCTCCTGGCCAGGTCATGGCACTGATGAGGTGCCCGGCCCTCACACCCCTGGTCATGTACCTAAAGTGGTGCAGCCTACACCCCGATTCATGGTACTGAAAGGGTGCCCGGCCTCCACCACAGGCCGCCAGGTTCTGGAGGGGTGTCGGCCAGGACACCCAGTTCATGAAACTGAAGGTGTGCCCGGCCCTCACCCCGGGCCATGATGCTGGAGGTGCCCATGCCCCAGCTCATGGCACTGTGAAGGGGTGCCCGGCTGACGCCCCTTGTCATGTCACTGAAGGGTGCCCGCCCTCATCCCAGGTCATGGCACTGAAGCGGTGCCCAGCCGTCACACCCCTGGCCATGGCACTGAAGGTGTGCCCGGCCCTCCACCCCTGGTTATAGGCTAAACAGGTGCCCGTCCCCCCACCACGGTTCATGGCACTGAAAGGGGCCCGGACCACACACCACGGTCATGTCATTAAAGGGTGCCCGGCCCTCACACCCTGGGTCATAGTTGTAGTGGTGCCGACCTCACACCCCGGGTCATGGCATTGATGAGGTGCCCGGCCCTCGCACCCCTGGTCATGTACCTAAAGTGGTGCCCGGCCCTACATCCTGGGTCATGTGAAGGGGTGCCCGGCCCTCACACCCCGGGTCATGTCACTGAAGGGGTGCCCGGCCGTCACACACCAGGCCATGGCACTGAAGGTGTGCCCGGCCCTCACACCCCTGGTTATAGACCTAAACGGGTGCCCGGTCCTCACACCTCGGGTCATGAAACTGAAAGGGTACCCGGCAAACACACCCTTGGCCATGGCACTGAAGGGGTGCCAGGCCCTCACACTCCTGGTCATGTCACTGAAGGGGTGCCCGGCCCTCACAGCCCGGGTCATGGCACTGATGAGGTGCCCGGCCCTCACACCCCTGGTCATGTACCTAAAGTGGTGCCCGGCCCTACACCCCGATTCATGGTACTGAAAGGGTGCCCGGCCCTCACACACTCAGGCCATGGTGCTGGAGGGGTGCCCGGCCCTCACACCCCGGGCCATGGTGCTAGAGGGATGCCCATCCCTCACATACCGGGTCATGGAGCTGAAGGGGTGCACGGCCCTCACACACCGGGTCATGGACCTAAAAGGGTGCCCGGCCCTCACACCCCAGGTCATGGAGTTGAATCGGTTCCCGGCCCTCATACCACGGGTCATGGAGCAGAAAGGGTGCCCGGCCGTCACACCCCGGGTTATGGCACTGAAGCGGTTCAAGGCCGTCACACCCCTAGCCATGGCACTGAAGGTGTGCCCGGCCCTCACACCCCTGGTTATAGACCTAAACGGGTGCCCAGCGCTCACACCCCGGGTCATGGCACTGAAAGGGTACCCGGCAAACACACCACGGGTCATGGTGCTGAAGGGGTGCCCGGGCCTCACACCCCGGGTTATGGCACTGAAGGAGTCACCGGCCCTCACACCCCGGGTCATGGCACTGAAATGGTGCCCGGCCCACACACTCCGGGTCATGTCTTTGAAGGGGTGCCCGGCCCTCACACCCCGGGTCATGTCAGTGAAAGGGTGCCCGGCCCTCACACCCCGGGTCATAGCACTGAAGGGGTGCCCGGCCCTCATACCCCGGGTCATGGTGCTGGAGGGATGCCCGGCCATCACACCCCGATTCATGGAAATAAAATCGAGCCCGGCCCTCACACCCCGTTTCATGGCACTGAAAGGGTACCCGGCAAACACACCCTTGGCCATGGCACTGAAGGGGTGCCAGGCCCTCACACTCCTGGTCATGTCACTGAAGGGGTTCCCGGCCCTCACACAACAGGTCATGGCACTGAAGCGGTGCCCGGCCGTCACACCCATGGACATGGCACTGAAGGGGTGCCCGGCCCTCACACCCCGGGTCCTGTCAGTGAAAGGGTGCCCGGCCCTCACACCCCGAGTCATGGTGCTGGAAGGATGCCCGGCCCTCACACCCCGATTCATGGAACTAAAATCGAGCCCGGCCCTCACACCCCGTTTCATGGCACTGAAGGGGTGCACTGCCCTCACACCCCGTTTCATGGCACTGAAGGGGTGCCCAGCCCTCACACCCCGTTTCATGGCACTGAAAGGGTGCCCGGCCCTCACACCCCGGGACATGTCACTAAAGGGGTGCCTGGCCCTCACACCCCGGGTCATGTCACTGAAGCGGTGCACGGCACTCATACCCCGGGTCATGGACCTAAAGGCGTGCCCGGCCCTCACACCCCAGGCCATGGGGTTGAAGCGGTTCCCGGCGCTCACACCACGGGGCATGGAGCTGAAGGGGTGCCCGGCCATCACACCCCGGTTCATAGCTCTGTAGCAATACGTAACCTA
>NW_024751866.1:0-26676 GCF_018991925.1 Homarus americanus
AAGGCCTCCTTCAGCATTGGAAAGTACTCACCATTCACTGCTCAACCAAAACACTGATGAGATGTCCCATCCACCCAGCAGGTCCCTCAGCATCCAGAAGGATTTATTCAGTTATCCTCCATCCTTAAACGAGGATCATTTTAGGGATGGAGGATATGGAGGATGCTACTGCCATCAAATAGATGAAAATAACAAAAGGCTCAGGGTCTAAAGAAATCCCTAGCCGGGGTGTACAATTCTCTCCTAGAGAATATTGAGAGTGTGAAAAGGATAAAACCCCAAGCCTTAATATTTACAAGAATAAGGGAGACCGGTCAGATCGTGCACCACTACAGGATCTCTTGCTGCCGTCCGTGCTGGTAAGATTACTTCCGAGTCCTCCAAAACAGATTCTTCCTCAAGCAGAAAACTTCCTCCCAGAATCTCACTGTGGCTTTAGACCATCACGCGCCACCACTACATGATCTTGCTGCCCGCCAGATAGAAGGTTAACGCTTTGAGTTGGTCTGACTGGCAACCAAGGCACACAAGCTCTGGTCGGCTGAAAGACGCTGCCATCATCGACCTCCTGCACTAGATGGAAAATTTACATGCGTGTAAATTGTAACGTGAACAATCTGTTTTGGTCCTGCACGGTCTCTTGTTACCAAATCTAATAATTCTAACACAATATACTTTGATTCAGAGGACAGCAAAGTAGTAGTAGTAATGTGTGTGTAAGTATTCTAATGTCCTTTCCGGTTCTACTAACACTCACAGAGCTGCCCTTTCCTTTCCTGGCTCAAGTTCGATTGGGAGCGGAGGAAGAAAATATAGGAACAATAAGCGAAGATAAGGCACCCAGTTGGTTTCAATTTGATGATAAAACTTCAGAAGGAAGTTGTAATCAAATCGAGCAGAACTTAAGATAACCAATCAGAATCTCAACCTCGTGTTTACAACAGACTACAGATAGATAAAGAGATGATTATTTTCTTGTTGTGTCTATTTCACGGTTCGATGAAGTCGTGCTGTGATATTAATACGGTAACAGTGAGCCTTACCAGAAAGTTATGATTGGGATAAAGTCGAAATGCCATGATTCCAGCAGTGAAGTTTATGCATACACAAAGTTTTGGTCAGTAATGGAAGCTGCTTAACAGTGTACCCGGATCAAAAACCCCAACCCATTCTTATATTTCACCTGAATTATCTGACCACCTGTATACAGTTTAGGGGGAGACAAGAAGTATAGGGGACTTGAGCTAGTTTATTTGGCCATGTTAATCAGACCAGGTTAGGTTAGTTAGGGTTAGGGCCAGGTAGCTATCAAGGGTACATATTAATCTGCAGAAATAATCTGGGATGGAGATCTCTTTAGGTGAATCATTAAAAACCTCACAATGTGAAGATGTGAACTGTAACATGAAGACAGAGAAGATTGTGTTGAACACAGAGGTCATGAAGCCTTTGCGCACTATGTCAACCCCTTTTGAGTACAATGAATTAACCAAAGGACTATATATATATATATATATATATATATATATATATATATATATAGCATATATATATATATATATATATATATATATATATATATATATGTATATATATATGTATGTATATATTTCAACTTGAGCATGACGTTTGGCCTTTTTGAGTACACTAATTATAACATTGAGGAAATACATTATTCTTTTAAATTCCTCATAGCACGATATAACTTATCCGTATAAAAGTTATTAATTATTCCTGAATAAAACGGTATGATACTAGCGAGAAAAGGTAATCGTAATCAATTTAGCAGTTAATGGTCATGACTGCCGAATAAGTTAATGCATTTAGATCATACCAATTAAACTCATAAGATGAATACTGCTACCAGAATACGTACCAGTACAGTGTCGTTTGTTTCCTGGTTCTCTGACCATACTGGCGAATCTACATTTAGACAGCAGGGTTGTGTTTTTTAAGTCACGAATCTATTGAAAATATTCTCTCACATTTGAAGTTACACATACAACCGCTATTTGATTCTTGGACCCAGAAACACGAGTAAACATTTTCACATTCAACCTTCACACTTCAGTACAGTCACACCAGTGTGCAGCATTTCATCATAGAATATGGTGAAGCTGTAAAATATATTGATGAATACTTCCTTGAAAGATTAACATGCAGAACTTTGGATGCAGCACCTGTTTGAGATTGTTAGTTCATAGTTTGAAGTTCGAACACTGAAGCCAGCATACAGACCAATATAGACTTTCAGTTAGG
Organism: Homarus americanus; assembly: GCF_018991925.1. NCBI lineage: Eukaryota > Metazoa > Arthropoda > Malacostraca > Decapoda > Nephropidae > Homarus > Homarus americanus. The sequence continues at coordinate 2,260 of NW_024751866.1, forward strand.
TTTTAAAGAATTTTAGTATCCATGCTATCCATATTGGATTATTAGAATTAGCCAGAGTAACGTGTCTGATGGTTTTTATAAAGATAAGGTGGAGAATCAGAGAAGATCTGGCCCCACCCATTTGCTGGAGTGTCTTCACAGTGTATTTGAAAAGAATGTCACTGAAATATTAGACGTAACATATAATACTATGGGATCAGCCTCATGTATAACCATTCTTTTATCTCTTCCAATATATATATAGTGTCTAAGGTGAACATTCGTAATATAATTGTGATTCAGTTACAGCATATGATGAGATACGTGACAATGGTATTCCTCTATATGGTTTTGAAGGCTGCAGAACGCAGAACTTAGTTCCTATCACACAACAACCTTATTTTAGTCTCAATCTAAATCCTCTGTTAATGTTAAACCATCACACAATGTACATTTCTCTCTCTCTTCTAATATATCCTTATCAAGTATTGTGGTAATGGGAATAACCAGAATATGATTGATGATAAGAAGTGCATGGATTCTCAAAGGTTCTCAAGGTTTATGAACTCTTTGTTGAGAATTAGAGATCGGCTCAAATTGTTTCACACTAAACCAATATGGAGACAAATAATCAACACCAAGACTCCTGAGAATCCTATTGTAAAAAATTATCTTCCTTGAACACGTTTGCTTAGTTCTATTACTATTATAGAATAGTAACCGCGGTGCTACTTAACCGTTTTTAGAAGAAAGCATTGGTTTTCAGTGGTAGTAGCAGGTTCATGGCTTGCATCAGTGTGTGGGTGAGTAACAAAATCATCTGCTCGCCTCATTAGAGTTTCATGCAACCTGCAAACAAATACCCACAGAACACGCCAGTCATGGTTGAATTAGAAAGCAGTGGCAAATGGCAGCAATCCAGTGTGAAGCTCATCGATAAAATCAGCAAAGGAAATTGGATATTGATAATGCAATTATACTACGGCTATGTGTGCTGGGTGTCCAGTTTTGCCGTCACCAATGAGTTGGATTGTTGAAATGTTGAACGAGACGGAATTTTCGAAAAAATGCATGATGTCTGTACGTGTGTAGGTCAGGTATTGTCGAAAAAATTTCAAGTCGAAAGATCAGACATCATCGAGACAACATGAGGTCCAAATACAACCTCCCTTAGCTCAGAAGTAATGAAACTGTCAAAACGGAACGAGATATTGCGCAGACATGAAAGTAGATCAGAGAACATTGGTAGGCCAAGTAAATTGACAGGGTAATATGAAGGATGTATAAATGATCGCTAATTATTTCAGGGGTCCCAACGCAAGACGGAGGAGCCGTATATCAGACCGGTGAGGTGGTATCGGGATGGATGCCTTCATATCTCATTGTTCAAATCATATCATGCAGACCATGGGTATCATCACCCAATACTGGTCCACAACCTAAGTCTATGTGCTTCTATACCCCTCAGAAGCGAATGTGAACTGACTTCTTACCAGTAATGTAAACATGAATCAGGTAAGCCAAAATACCGATACAATTCGTTGGATGGTTTAAGAAGTATCTGAACGACAAGGAGAAAGTGAAACCTTTATCTCAATTCCTCGCAAAAATTGCTCTAATCTGCGGTATTTGGCCAATGCTTTAGCTCAATACTGCATTTACACTTCAATTGTTCAGTAACGACTCACATCTGAGGGGCGGTACCAGTCTCCACTCTGTAAACGTTCAGTCTGTTTACCAATCTGTAGCTTGTATCTCTCTGAACTCAAAATTTTAATTTAATTCATCCATCCCAGTCTCTGCCTTCCCTGGTCTCTCCTACCTAAATTGGACCAATAGATATTTCATAGTCTCTCATCCTCAATTAGATGTAACGGAAGATCTTATTTTTTTTCTGTGTATTTCAAGTATTTATCTTGGAAGTTTTGTTATTCTTAGCATTTTCTTTACATGGTTTTCTGTCAGTGGAAGTAATTCTTAGCATTCGCCTTATAAACCCACATTTAAAGGCCCCTCAACTTTTTCTTTGTTTCTGCAAGTGGAAGTGTCCACGCCTGACCCAGGCTATCCAGTCTTTGCAGGCATGTAAACCTCTCAGCAGTTTATCAAATTGGAATCAGTATCTTCTATGGCCCAGATCAATGTTTTTTGTATAGTATAAAGAAAGTTTCTTTTGCGGAGAAGGTGTAATCTTTGTTTCCCACAGACGGCTTCCAGCTCGGTGTACCAAAGTTCGGGGCCCCTGGCCGCCTGCAACTGGGTGACATACGGAGCTGTGACCGGTTTGGTACTAGCGACCCCTCACTGTATTGTTTGAGTGGACATGTGAGACTCGTATTCCAAGAAGCCAGCTGTAAAGAATCTATTTCGATGGATTCATTTTCTGTCATTTTGGTCATCTTTTGATCACCCTGTCCTCAGTCCGTCAACAACGATAATTATGTTTAGCCTTCAATTCATACATCTATGTATGATTCTAGTATTCATTACATCCAAACAAGAAACTTTCCATGTTTGTGTATTTAAATTTCTTCGTATCATTTATTTGAAATTTGTTTCCAAGACTTAAAAGAGACAGTAGGCACGGGAGCATATATGGAAGAATGTGCATTTATCCGAACAATGAATAAAATGAACATTGAAGCAAGATTAAATGATATATCAAAGACGAATTAATAAAATTTTATCATATTACCTCAGTAGATTATATTCAGATAATTTTTCATGCATACATGTACATATATGCGTGCAGGGAACAGAATTTACAAGGACAGGGAAGACATCAAAACTTAGGTGTGCATAGTTATTATTGACATTTTATTTGTGGAGAGATAAACTCACATTGAATTTCATATAAAGAGAGAAAGAAAGACCCTTAACGACTATAATAATATGCTTCCAATATCGTATTTTCAATAGAAAACCTCATCGTCTTCGATGTTCTTCTCAGTCCTATTTTTACGAACCACTTAATAGTTTTACATTAGCATCCTTCACATCCGCCACGAGGCTGCACCATACCAAAACTTGAGCCACTACATCATGTATATTGCATCATCGGTCCAGCATTCAGTGGAACTCCTTACCCTCTAGTATCTTCACAATAATGTACATCCTATAACTGAACACTCTGTTTTGTATTCGACACGAGGACGACACGGTGAACAAACTTGACAATAACACTCGATTCATCTCTCATTACAGGAGAGGAGATTTGGACCTTATCAACATGGGTGGTGGTGGGAACGTCCTGTAAGCGCTCTGTTCACTATTGGCATCATCACTGCACCCACTGTCTGAGGGCTTTAGGCCCACCCTGCCCGCCATGCATTTCTTCCAACAATAGGCGTCACCTGTTTCTGATAAGCTCGTAAGGTAAGTTCATAATGGCGTTACATGCAGACACTACATATAATTTATAGGCCTTTATATTTGCCCATGATTAATGTCATGAGTCATGACTTATCTCATCTACAACCTATATGACGTGGACAGAAATAATACAAAATTAAAACAAACATCAAAATACAATTTTAATGAAACTACAAACTATATTATTCTTATACTCACAAAATATTCCCCAATAAATTTAGTAGATTTTTTCTGTTATGTCCTCAGGTGTCTCAATACAACCTGCTGTCCAACCTCCTACATGGTGCGTTCCTCTTTATACTCTATGGGCCTCACCTTCATCTTCTTCGCCGTCAACTGCTTCCACACCTGACTGACCTACCAAACATCCCTACTTAAAAGACCACATCACACCTGTCCCTAGAATATTGTTCTCAGTTAAGACTTAATTATCATGTTTCTTGACTCTTTCTCTCTCTCTTTCTCTCTCTGTGTATCTCACTCTTCATCTGTCTAGCTCTATATCTCTCTCTGTATCTCGCTCTCTATCAGTTTCTTTCTATATTTCAAAACTGATCTCTCTACCAAAGCATAGTTTGATTAGGTTCGTCAATTAATGTCCGTTGAGTGTGCAGGTAATAGATGCATTCCATATTCATAGCAAGGAAACACCGGGCTCAAGTAAATTGCATCTTGTTGTTACGATCAATGTGTGGACTGACCAGAACAGTGTTACCTGACCATGTTCGATCGATATGTGTGATCCTTACCGGTATCCACCAATTTAGCAGTATGATTTCGTATAGATTTATTTTTCGTACCTAATACCATTGTATTTTATTTATTTTTTTAATGACTTTACATTGTCAGTATAAGGTTGTTTTACTTCACTTCTGCTACTGATCGGCGCTAGCCATAGGTGGTCAGTCGCATTATTTGTCTTCACCCTATTGTACTGGGTATGTGGTTCCTGAATATACAGTTGGCCTGAAACAGCTCCGCTCAGTGTTGTCGCAACACTCTCTGGTAGGTGTTCAAGAGTACTATACTGTCTCCCGATTTAACATTCTGACATTTAGACTTGCTATGTTATGGGAAAACCGTCTGTTTTGTAATTAATATGTGAGAAATATTTGTCGTTTCTTTGGTTTGCCATTCCGTTATGTTCATCCCTCACTGCTGGAACCATCCACAGTCCAAGGTTTGTGCTTACGAGTCTTGTTTGGAGTGTGTGTGTGTGTGTGTGTGTGTGTGTGTGTGTGTGTGTGTGTGTGTGTGTGTGAAATCTACCTAAATTCACTCATGTTTTATCCCTGTAAAATTGTGAGGGTATTTTAAATGTAATTAATTTTGTTACTCATTTTTTTAATTTCTGGCTGTATTACAATGTTAGTCTTATCCCTCTATTTTTTAAGCATTAAGAAAGTGTATATCCCATTACAGAAGTTAAGTGGACGACTTGGATATTGTGGTCATGTTGCTGAATTTATCTCCAATATCTGTATAATTTAGAAGTACAAGTTCTCTTTAATAAAATAGACTTAAGACATACCAGCCTATCCATCACCTGACAAGTTTAGATCAAAGAATATATTTGAAATTATAATGGGTATTTATATTACATTGTGAAAGTTCTCTTTTTAATTCATAGGGCTATCCCCATTGGAGCTCCCGATGCTTAGAATAAGACGAAGGAGTAGGCGTTGTGTGAAATACAATAATGCCTAGGATAGCTGTTAGTTGCTCTTGTGGACATTGTGGTGACATGGGGCGCTCCTGTTCATATGCAGAGGTGTTTGATTCCTGATCTAGTGAAATATTTTTGTATTTCAAATCCATCGAATGTATGGCTATTGATATATGGAATTAAAAATATATATCTATCTATATAAAACAAGAAAGTATGTCTGTGTGTTTGTTTGTTTGTGTGTCGGACGAGAATCTCGGAAACTACTTTACCGATCTGTAGTAATGATGGATGAATTTTATGTAGTGATGATGGTTGGTGTTATATGTAGTGATGATGGATGGTGTTATATGTAGTGATGATGGATGATGTTATATGTGATGATGGATGGTAGTTATATGTGATGATGAATGATGTATATATAGAATATCAAAAGTATCCCTCTGTTGTCATTGGCAACATGGATGAAAATGTGAATACTGCAGGTGCAAAGAGTACAAGGAAGACCACCACACCATTGAAGACTCTCATGCTGGGAACAACACCAGAGTCAAAACACTTCTTGGAAAATATACGGAAGTACAATTCATGCTTCCAGATGGCATCCTTTGGAGCTACCAGAGTAGTTCATAGCACACATGCCCGCATTCAAAGTCAGGGTCAAGTCTATCACAAGCAGGATCTCTCTTACACCACTGGAATATGAGCAGGCAAAGTTTCTCCAATTCTACTTCATGGGAGATCAGCAACATTCAAGGTATCACATGACATTGTCCTATCTATCGAAATGCCATGAGCACAACGTATGTGATCATTTAAAAATGACCTGGAAAACATATAGCCTTCTGGCAGGTACAAAGTCAGGATCAAAGCAGACACCTTAATATACAGTGAGACAATGTAGACCTCCCGGAGGTGGCGTCCCTAAATATTTCTTGAGAATACTCCAGAGGACGCGATTCCAATATATATATATATATATATATATATATATATATATATATATATATATATATATATATATATATATATATATATATATAATATATATATATATATATATATATATATATATATATATATATATATATATATATATATATATATATATATATATATATATATATATATATATATATATATATATATATATATATATATATATATATATATTCAAGAGACTGATCTAGGAATATCAATTTGGGGTCCCAAGACTTTGTGGTGGGGAACATAGCGAAGGCACAGCAAGTTCACCCAGAATAAAAATTAGAAATCTGGCCAATACTGCATTCATTTGAAACCATGTGCATAATATTAGAAGATTTTCCGAGAACTCCAATAGTATTTTTTTTTCCGGAGATTAGCTCACCCAGGTAAATGTCAATGACCACATCAGGCTTAGGGATGAAAATATAATAATAATAATAATAATAATAATAATAATAATAATAATAATAATAATAATAAATAATAATAATAATAATAATAATAATAATAATAATAATAATAATAATAATAAGAATTAATAAGAATAATAATAATAATAAATAATAATAATAATAATAATAATAATAATAATAATAATAAAATAATTAATAAAAATTATAATAAATAAAATAACAGTAATAAATATTAAAAATTATAACCATAAATAATAAAAAAAATATATAAATCAAGAGAGAAAACAACATCACTAAATATGTTATGATGTCTACAGTAAAAGAAAAACAATTGAGACCCTGCAAATTGTGTGTAAATGAGGCAGGTCAGATCAGCAACCTGGAACTTGGTCACAATTTTTGTGTTGCATGACGGCAGCAGTGTCTACTTTACGATATAAAACGCCTGAGTACAATACTGCATTAAAGAAAAAGTATTGGAATTTTCTGATGAAAAGGGGGTCGGATCCTCAGCCTCCCTGGACCCACACCTGATATTAAGTTTATTGTCTCGACCTATGATGATCAATAGTTACTCATGGAAAAATAGTCGTTTTATGAATCTTTTTAGACCCATTTTCTATGAGTAATATTTTTCTTGGATCACCCAATGCGCTTTCTAGACGTTCATCTGAATAGTACACTAACTCAGAAACAGGGGCAATGTAGTGAAATTTCGGAACCTTTATGAAAATAATAGGAATATGTCAGTTGGGCTTCCTTATTAATTATTCTTTGCAATGTTTAATTGTAGGACATAAACAAACGTCACCCCCGTTCAGTCACATCTCGCCTAGTAGTAACCCGGCCTCCCTCCATTCTCAGAAGCTGCAGCATTTGGAAACGTACACTGTATTTTGCAGGGTGTGTTAGAAATGTAATTGTTTACACGGCGCTTCGCCTCCTCCTGTCTGGTAGGCGGAGCTGGTGCCACTGTAATGGATTTCTCCCCACAAACGCTGTTTGTCGCTGCACACCGACCCCGCGAATTCACACAATGCCTCGTGGTCTGGGTCAACCAGCGCCCACGGAGAGGGTCACCACTAATACACGCCAACCCCTTATTTAAGACCTGACCTCGTGGTGACTCTCTCTTTCTACCTACACCAACCAGTCAGCAACACCTCCTCCTCTGCCTGGCGTACTCGCTCCCCTGCCACGAGCATGACCACAAGCTGGTCCTCCTCCGAGCACCCTCACCAACCAGCTTCTACATCACGCTTGTAACCATGCGCCTTCCCAGCACCAAGCTGCATTGTACATCCAATACAACATGTATACAGAGAGCACATTGTGAGTTTCCTTTCTCCAACCCACCCTGAGTGAAACCCAATATCCCATTACCCCACCCACTCCCGGGTGGGGTAGACCGGTGGAGGGTGCGCTGCTGCCCCTGGCTCTGTGTCAGCAAAACTTGCTTCACTACTCTCTGAATATAACCTGCACTGTCTATGAACAGTGTTTGTATACCTGCCATGTCTATGTGCATTGTATGCCCGCACTGGGAATGTGCATTTATATACCTGCACTGTCTACGTATATTGTTTGTATCGCACTGCCTTTGTCATTGCTTGTTTACCTGCCCTGTCTGTGTACATTATGTGTATACCTGCACTGTCTCTTTACAAAGTTTGTACACCTGCACTGTTTATGTACAATGTTTTCACACCTCCACTGTCTATGTACAATGTTTGTATACGTGTACTGCCTGTGTACATTGCTTGTATACTTGCACTGCTTATGTACAGTGTTTGGCTACCTGCACTGCCCATGTACAATGTTGTACATACGTGCCACCTATAAACACAGTACTGCATATGTATACCTGCATTTTGCACATTATTTGTATTGCTCCACTCATTTATAGGGTGTCCCCAGAAAAATGTCCTGCCTCCCTGAGACACTGTGATTTGGACTGAGGTAAAGCAGGTGCAGGCAAAGGGGAGGGAGGAGGTAGGCAATAACATCTTTTGGGACACCTTATACATTTTTTATATACCTGCACTGATTATGTACAGTACATTGTATACATGTACTGTCTATATACTATATAGAACACTTAGAATGTGTACAACTGACATCATACACTTGTATTGAATATTACATAGGTTATTCAATGTAAACTTGTATATATAACGATTTTATTGAATAAAAATACATGTATGTATGAGTATCTACAATATATACCCTGTATTATAAATCATCTGTGCAGTTAAGACTCCAAATAATTTCCTGCTGCCATGTTTTTGGATGATAATTAAGTATACAGTATAAGTAAACGGTTAGCTAAGAGATTTCAACTGACCATGACAATATGTAGCCTCTTTCTCACCCTGCATAAGAAATACCATAAATACGTCGGTAGACAAATATGGTGAGGGCCAAGACAGAGTGCAACAAGGTCGGAATGCACTTGAATTACAATCAATCAATTTAAATCAGTCATATCAAATTACTCAGTCAGGCGTTCATACCTGGAGCTGGCAGATGTCACACTAGAATAGAGCTTAAGGTTAGCAGCAAGTTCAGAAAATTGTCTGGGCATTATATTTTTTTTTTGAGTGAAAAATCAGAACCGTTGGAACAATCTGCCAAGTTTATGATGGCACAGGTATCTACAACTCATCGTTGTTAACAAATGCTGTACATGACTAACCTTGTCACACTTAAAGACCATAGGTGTTAAAGCGCAGCAATAAGATTTATAGCAACAAATTTTTTTTAATCAGGATTTTCAGCATGAGATTAAATTTTAGATTTTTCTTAACCTTTAAATGAGTTGGGTGTGGTCACCAGAAGTGTAGGTGTGGTCACGTGTGGTCCTCAGAGTGTAGGTGTGGTCACGTGTGCATCAGAGTGTAGGGTGTGGTCACGTGTGGTCATCACAGTGTAGAGTGTGGACAAGTGTCGTCCTCAGAGTGCAGGTGTGGTCAGGTGTGGTCCTCAGTGGTGTGGTCTTCAGAGTACAGGTGTGGTCAAGTGTGGTCATCAGAAAGAAGAAGTGGTCAGGTATGGTCCTCAGAGTATAAGTGTGGTTGAGTTTGTCCTCAGAGTGTAGGTGTGGTCATCAGAGTGCAGGTGTGGTCATCAGAGTGCAGGTGTGGTCATCAGAGTGCAGGAGTGGTCATCTAGATTATCTCTAAGTAGACTGAAGGCATTAGGACTGACAACCCTTCAGACAAGCCACAATAGGTCAGATCTCATTGAAATTTACAAATCCTGAAAAGGATGGCAAACGGAACCCGGGCTATTTTTTTGTTATGTCACGCGCCCAACACGATACATGACTACAAGCTCGCCAAGTTATAATGCAAAACGAACATATTAATAATTCTTCACACAGAGGGTTATAGACCTTTTGAACAGTCTATCAGCTCAAACTGTGGTGGTATTGGTAGACAGACCTATGCAACGGTCTACCAGTCAAGCTGTGGTGGTGGTAGACCTATGGAACAGTCTACCAGCCCAAGCTGTAGTGGTGGTAGACCTGGATCGATCTACCAGTCCAAGTTGTGATGGTGGTGTCAGACCTATGGATCGATCTACCAGTCAAGCTGTGGTGGTGGTGGTGACCTATGCAACGGTCTACCAGTCCAAGCTGTGGTGGTGGTGTCAGACCTATGGATCGATCTACAGTCCAAGCTGTGGTGGTGGTGGTAGACCCTATGGATCGATCTACCAGTCCAAGCTGTGGTGGTGGTGTCAGACCTGTGGATCGATCTCCAGTCCAAGCTGTGGTGGTGGTGTCAGACCTATGGATCGATCTACCAGTCAAGCTGTGGTGGTGGTGGTAGACCTGGAACGGTCTACCAGTCAAGCTGTAGTGGTGGTGGTAGACCTATGGAACGGTCTACCAGTCCTAGCGTGGCAGACCTATGGAACTCTACCAGTCCTACGCTGTGGTGGTGGTGGCAGACCTATGGAACGTCTACCAGCCCAAGCTGTGGTGGTGGTGTCGGACCTATGGATCGATCTACCAGTCCAAGCTGTGGTGGTGGTGGTGGCTATGCAACGGTCTACCAGTCCAAGCTGTGGTGGTGGTGTCAGACCTATGGTCGATCTCCAGTCAAGCTGTGGTGGTGGTGTCAGACCTATGGATCGATCTACCAGTCCAAGCTGTGGTGGTGGTGGTAGACCTATGCAGTCTACCAGTCCAAGCTGGTGGTGGTGTCAGACCCTGGATCGATCTACCAGTCAAGCTGTGGTGGTAGACTATGGAACGGTCTACCAGTCCAAGCTGTAGTGGTGAGGTGGTAGACCTATGGAACGGTCTACCAGTCCTAGCTGGTGGCAGACCTATGGAACTGTCTACCAGTCTAGCTGTAGTGGTGGTGGCAGGCCTATGGAACGGTCTACCAGCCCAAGCTGTGGTGGTGTGTCAGACCTATGGATCGATCTACCAGTCAAGCTGTGGTGGTGGTGGGCAGACCTATGCAGCGGTCTACCAGTCCAAGCTGTGAGTGGTGTCAGACCTATGGATCGATCTGCAGTCCAAGCTGTGGTGGTGTCAGACCCTATGGATCGATCTACCAGTCCCAAGCTTGGTGGTGGTGGTAGACCTATGCAACGGTCTACCAGTCCAACGTGGTGGTGGTGTCAGACCTATGGATCGATCTACCAGTCCAAGCTGGTGGTGGTAGACCTATGGAACGGTCTACCAGTCCAAGCTGTAGTGGTGGTGGTAGACCTATGGAACTGTCTACCAGTCCCTAGCTATGGGTAGTGTGGCAGACCTATGGAACGGTCTACCAGCGCAAGCTGTAGTGGTGGTGGTAGACCTATGGAACGGTCTACCAGTTCAAGCTCTGGTGGCAGACCTATGGACAGTCTACCAGTTCAAGCTCTGGTGGCAGACCTGGATCGATCTACCAGTCCAGCTGTGGTGGTGGTGGCAGACCTATGGAACGGTCTACCAGTTCAAGCTGTTACATAACGAACATTTCTGGGCTTCAAATAAGCCTAGAGAAAACTATCAAGGAACAACTGGGGATCCTACACAGGCCACTGGCTTGCCCCTCGGCATGGCCACCTCTAGTGAACGGCCATTAGGTAAATAAGATGTGCTCATTAAAGTACCGGATGTGTACGTCATCAGCTACACTAATGTCTATCACAACACCTTACTTTAAAATAAATAAACTTCACTCACCTGTTCGTTCAAGTCTCTCCGTGATCTCTGCCACAGCGTCCTCACATTGGGTAAACACAACTTCATATGTTCTACGCTGCATCGTTCCAATGTTCGCACACCAACAACAAACATATTCTAAATGATAATAACACACAAAATCTGAGGTCTCGGAGATAAATCATTACCGTTTTCAAGAGCATTAAACTGACAGTACAGGTGTTGGGAATTTGGGTACGGTGTATTTTTAGCCATTTTAGGACGACTTTAACGAAACAACTTGTTAATGTATGTATATTCTCACAGGTTGTAGTCACTACACTGCCAACTTCATGTGCCGTTCGTTATAAAGAGTAATACATATGTCTCACTCTGGTCCTTCATGTTGATATCTGTTGTGTTGTTAATTTACTTCCAATACCGGGTCATGTAACAGTGACTATATTGCTGTTTAATCTAAGATAATGATATTTATAAAGAGTATTTAATATAAAATAAAATACATTTTTATGTTAGTTTTAGCGTAGAACTCTTAATAAACCTAAAAATATTACTTATTAAGAGCAAAATTCACAATAATGTAACTTGGTTCAATGACGACAGATTTCTCTGCTTCCCCGTCGTCATAGTAGACAACAGGTGTACATAGAGACACTATTGTTCAGTAAATTAAACATTGTGATAGACAGGAAGGGAGTTTTGGCCGACATTATAAACTACATGAAAATAATAAGTACAACATTTTTTATTATTAACTACAACAATAAGATATACTGAAGGATAGATATAACAAATTAACTAAATATATAATAAGCAAGAACCCCATGAAATATTATATAGGTTAAATTATAACTACTATATTTTTTCCATTCAAGTTATTAATTAAACGCCTGTGTCCCTACATGTGTATGTATAACCAGTGGCTATGTCCCCTACATGTGTCCGTATTACTAGAACTACCCAGAATTTATAGTGGAGTCAGCAGCTCAGGCTGGTAAGTTAAGGTTAGAACTGAATAGTATGAAGTTAACTCAGACAGGAAGATAATTGGAATTCCCAGTTGACCACAGTAACAGGCATGGTGCAACAATTAGGGAAGATATTTTCAATGAGATGCTTGAATTATTTATTGTATTAATAAATCCAGTTTTTAATCCCAACTAGTGAGTATTAAAGAAAATGTAAATTAAAAACCCAATTGAAATATTTAGTATAGATAAAGCATAAATTAATTTACGAATATAAATAAAAACAAAAAGTGCTTCTGAAGAAATATTTTTAGTAGTTACCTATGTAATACCAAAACGTTCTTCATGAGCTCCCACCCTTCACAGATGGCGTCAATCGAGCCACGAACAAAATAATAGGTTTTAAGGAATTCAATTTCCTTCCTCTATATTGTTTCACATACACAGGCAGTGAGAGGATCAATCATTGGTTGAGTTCGAGACACCCCTGAGATAACGCAATAAATAGTCTTATATGGTGATGTTCGATCAACTGGTGAGTAGGGAATGTGTAGTAGGGTGAGGTGTGAGAGGTGTGGTGGGGTGAGGTGTGAGAGGTGTGGGTAGGGTGAGGTGTGAGAGGTGTGGGTAGGGTGAGGTGTGGGAGGAGTGGGTAGGGTGAGGTGTGAGAGGAGTGGGTAGGGGTGAGGTGTGAGAGGAGTGGAGTGGGGTGAGGTGTGGGGGTGTGGGTAGGGGTGAGGGTGAGAGGTGTGGGTGGGGTGAGGGTGTGAGAGGTGTGGGTGGGGTGAGGGGTGAGGAGGTGTGGGTAGGGGTGAGGTGTGGGAGATGGGTGGGGTGAGGTGTGGGGAGGTGGGTGGGGTGAGGTGTGGAGGAGTGGGTGGGGTGGGGTGTGAGAGGTGTGGGTAGGGGTGTGAGGGTGTGAGAGAGGTGGGTGGGGTGGTGTGAGAGGGAGTGGGTGGGGTGAGGTGTGGGGAGTGGGTAGGTGAGGGTGTGAGAGGGAGTGGGTGGGGTGGGGTGTGGGGAGAGGTGGGTGGGGTGGGGGTGGGGGAGGGGATGGGTGGGGTGGGGTGAGAGGAGAGAGGGAGGGGTGGGGTGGGGTGTGAGGGTGTGAGAGGTGTGGGTAGGGGGAGTGTGAGAGAGGGTGGGGTGAGGGTGTGGGAGAGGATGGGTAGGGTGAGGTGGGTGAGGTGTGAGAGGTGGGTGGGAGTGGAGTGGGGAGGTGGGGTGGGGTGGGGATGGGAGGTGTGGGGTGGGATGGATGAGTGGGAGGGTAGGGGTGAGGGGTGGAGAGGGAGGGTGGGGTGGGGTGTGAGGTGTGGGTGGGGTGGGGAGAGGAGGGGTAGGGGGGTGGGGGAGGAGGTGGGTGGGGTGAGGGTGTGAGGGGTGGGTGGGGTGGGGTGTGAGGGGTGGGTGGGGTGGGGTGTGAGGGAGGGTGGGTGGGGTGGGTGTGAGGAGGTGGGTGGGGTGGGGTGTGAGAGGTGGGTAGGGGTGAGGTGTGAGAGAGGTGGGTGGGGTGAGGGTGTGGGGAGTGGGTGGGGTGAGGTGTGGGGAGGTGTGGGAGGGGGGTGGGGTGTGGAGGAGTGGGTGGTGAGGTGTGAGAGGAGGGTGGGTAGGGTGGGGTGTGAGAGAGTGGGTAGGGTGAGGTGTGAGGTGGGTGGGGTGAGGTGTGAGAGGTGTGGGTGGGGTGAGGGTGTGGGGGAGAGAGGAGGGTGTGGTGTGAGGGAGGGAGGGGTGGGGGTGGGGTGTGGGGAGAGTGGGTGGGGTGGGGATGAGAGGAGTGGGTGGGGTGAGGTGTGGTGAGGGGAGGTGGGTAGGGTGAGGTGTGAGAGAGGTGGGTGGGGTGAGGTGTGAGAGAGTGGGTGGGGTGGGTGTGGGGGAGAAGTAGGGAGGGGTGGGGTGTGAGGGTGGATGGGTAGGGAAGGTGTGAGGGAGAAGTATAGGGAGGGTGTGGTGTGAGGAGGACTGGGTGGGGTGAGTGTGAGGGAGAAGTGGGTAGGGTGAGGTGTGAGAGGAGTGGGTAGGGTGAGGTGTAGGGGAGTGGGTAGGGGTGAGGTGTGGGGAGGAGGTGGGTGGGGTGGGGTGTGAGAGGAGTGGGTGGGGTGGGGTGTGAGGTGGGTGGGGTGGGGGTGTGGGGGTGTGGGTGGGGTGGGGTGTGAGAGGTGGGTGGGGAGGGTGTGGGGGAGGGTGGGTGGGGTGAGGGTGTGGGGGAGGGTGTGGGTGGGGTGAGGGTGTGAGGAGGGTGGTGGGGTGAGTGTGGGGAGGGGTGGGTGGGGTGTGGGAGAGAGTGGGTAGGGTGAGGTGTGAGGGTGGGTGGGGTGAGGTGTGAGGTGTGGAGTGGGGTGAGGTGTGAGAGGTGTGGGTGGTGGGTGGAGGGTGGGTGGGGTGAGGTGTGGAGGGGTGGGTAGGGAGAGGTGTGAGGGGGTGGGGTGAGGTGTGAGGAGGAGTGGGTGGGGTGGGGTGAGAGGTGTGGGTGGGGTGGGGGTGGAAGGAGTGGGGGGTGAGGGGGTGTGTGGGGAGGGATTGGGTGGGGTGGGGTGTGAGGGTGTGGGTGGGGTGGGGTGTGGGGAGGGTGGGTGGGGTGGGGTGTGAGGAAGGTATGGTGGGGTGGGGTGTGAGAGTGTGTGGGGTGGGGGTGTGAGAGGGGAGTGGGTAGAGGTTGAGGGTGTGTGAGGAGTGGGGTGAGGTGTGAGAGGTGTGGGTAGGGTGAGGTGTGGGGGAGTGGGTAGGGGTGGGGTGTGAGAGGGAGTGGGTGGGGTGAGGTGTGAGAGAAGTGGAGTGGGGTGAGGTGTGAGAGGTGTGGGTGGGGTGAGGTGTGAGAGGGGGTGGGTGGGGTGAGGTGTGAGAGAAGGGTGGGGTGGGGTGTGAGAGGGTGGGTGGGGTGAGGTGTGAGAGGGAGTGGGTGGGGTGGTGTGAGGGAGTGGGTGGGGTGGGGTGTGTGAGAGGGGGTGGGTGGGGTGGGGTGTGAGAGGGTTGGGTGGGGTGAGGTGTGAGAGAGTGGGTGGGGTGGGGATGAGAGGGAGAGTGGAGTGGGGTGGGGTGTGTGAGGAAGTGTGGGTGGGGTGGGGTGTGAGAGGACTTGTAGGAGTGAGGTGTGAGAGAGGAGTGGGTAGGGTGAGGTGTGAGGGGAGAGTATAAGGGAGGGGTGTGGTGTGAGGAGGTGTGTAGGGTGAGGTGTGAGGAGAGTGGGTGGGGTGGGGTGTGGGGGAGAAGTGGTTGGGGTGAGGTGTGAGGAGGACTGGGTGGGCTAGGTGTGAGGAGAAGTATAAGGGAGGGTGAGGGTGTGAGGGAGGAATGTGTATCTTGATAAAAACTGGCAGGAAAGGGACACACTGAAGCATAGTTTTAGTCTTTATTCAAGACATCTTCAGAGGCAACTGAGTTGTGTCTGAAGATGTCTTGAATCAAAAGAAGAATAGCCTAAGTGGAGGCTCCAGTGGAGTCTTCTTTCCTATGAGTTTTAACCAGGATTTATCTCCACGTCACCACTGTGGATATTACCAGTTGTTTGTTATGGATATTGTAATTGCGATCTTTCAGCTCTGGAGTCGACATATTACATACAGCCATTACCTCAGTTCCTTCAATTTCAACAAAACGTTTTACTTTGAACTTACGGAATGCTTCATTCTCGATATACTGTAAATCGATGACATGTGTATCAGATCACACAGGTGGAAGGACAAACCAAAACACAGACAGAAATATTTATTGTACAATTCTACACATGATACAAATTCTTAGGAGACAGAGCAAATGAAAATATATATAATACTATTATTATAAACGCACTATATACATATATATATATATATATATATATATATATATATATATATATATATATATATATATATATATATATATATATATATATATATATATATATAAACATGTCAGCACTCTCGGGAGAAATGTCTGCACGTCTTGTGTTTGGTCTGAGGTTTGTCGAGTTTTCAGAAAGTATAATAATAACGATAAGAACAAAGTGACACACCGAGACAGCAACATCCAGGCTCTACGATTCTCGCTCCAGTGTTATGGATGACACACCGACATGGACTTACATGGAATTATGAACATGAAGAGAGTTGAACATCGCCGCTACTTGAGGTTATGACTTTCAGGATCGAGAATCTAATGCCTGTATTGTGAACTTTCCTGTTTATTCCTCATAAGATAAGCGCTTGTACACAAACATTCATAACATACGTAAGTACAATACATACATGCACGTCTCATAGAAGTCAGACACGCCTCGCATGAACCAAACACGCCCCACAGAAGAAATCCAAACAGTCTCGACTGTACTTAACAGATAACCAGAATCGCGCAAAAATCAGTTAGCTCAAAACCTAAAGTATTCTTTTCTTCCTATTATTAATTGATTTCTCGTGTGTTTACAAAATATCGATAGGGATAAAAGGATAACGGCGGAATAAAGATGGAGGAAGAGGAAGGAGAATTGGAGCGACGGCGTACATCTATCAGCTCCTGTGTCCACACCACGTGCCACGCCTCCAAACCCCCTGGCTAGATGTGGGACAGGGCACACGCGCCCCAGCTGAATATCATGAAAACAGCTTTACTATGGCAGAAGGATCGACGTGTAGAGAAGGAGGTGGAGGAGGAGGAGGAAAAGAGAAAGAGGAGGAGGAGATCGAGGCGACGTGTGTTGTGGCAGGTGAGGACGAGGGCAGCGGAGACAGAAGGAGGGCAGAAGGAGGCGGTGGTAGTGGTGGTAGTGAATGGGTGGCCTGCCTGTACTGCTGGTGGAGCCTGGGAGGCCGTCATAAGTTGCGAGTGAGTTCTCGCTGAATGGTGAGAGAGAGAAACACACAGGATTAAATCTTTCCTTCTTCCTAAAGCTGCAACATGACGACCACATGTAAAAAAAATCTAAAAACATGGTGATTTATTGTTCAGAGCTAGAAACATAAAGGCTTACTATTAATAGAGCCAGGGAGACGAAGGTGATCTTTTAGGAGCTAGAAGTAAGAAGATTAGCTGCTATTAAACTAGGGATATGAAGTTTAGCTCAGAGGGAACAGAGATCAGCCTACTCACAAGAGAAAGTCTGCTGCCTAAGATTAATTTTCAAACCTTTAATTTAATGTATTTAAAATAAAAACAGAGGAAGAAAGGCCATTAGAGAAGAGACCAAGACTCACAAGAAAAAAGTAAGGCCCTACAGGAGGAAAGTAGGCCCTGCAAGCGGAAAATCAAGCCCTGAAATGGGAACATCAGGCTCTACAGGAGGAAAACTAGTCTACAAGGGGTCTACAGTAGGATAATCAGTCCCTACAAAGGGAAAGTCATGACTTACAAGAGGAAATTAAATCCCTATAGGACACCGTCAGGACTTATAGAAGGAAACCTAGAGCCTACAGGGAAAGTAAGGCCCTACAGGAAAAATATACTAGGCCTTGTATGAAAAAAGTCAGGACTCAAAGGGAAGTTATACCCTACAGGGGGAATACTGGCCCTACACAAGGAAAGTCAGACCCTAGAGGAGGAAAGTCAGGTCGTACAGGGAGAAAAACTAGGCCTTATAGAAGAAAAGTCAGGCCCTACAAGCCGAAAATTAGACCATAAAGGCAGAGCTAGTCCTTAGACGATAGGCCAAACCATAGAGGGTTAAAGCTGACCATTTACGGTAAACCAGGTACCTCATAACGGAAGGCCGCTCTGGGGAAGAAACTCCTGCCTCGAGGGAGTTAAGGTTCCTACACCGACACAAAGATCTACTGTGGAAAATATAAAATGCCGCCTCAAAAGACTGAGATCATTGTATCGCAAGAAATCTCAGCTCAAAGAAAATTATTTAAATAGTATAAAGGAGAAGGATGAAAAGTCCTCTAAGGAAGCAGATGTTTCCGCCGGACAGTCCTAAAAGAACTCACAGTTGGCTGCTCAAGAGAATAGAGAGGAAAAAGGTGTATATTCCTTGAGGGTCTAACAAAAAACAAATTATATTGTCTTTGTAAATCAAGATGATAAGGATTTTAATTCATCCTTACTAATTATTATCCATTTATAGGCAAGTAAAACTAAGAAAATACTAAGAGTAACAACCCTAGTTATAAAATAAGAAGTTTAGGCTAAGGCAAGATTAAGGTGAGATAAGGTAAGGATAACGTTACTTACCTACAGACATGACTCGAACTGATCTATAACATGACCCAACTGACCCCTATGAAATGAGACCCGACTGACCTGCGATGCATGGACGGTAACGGTATCGCTGGTGTAGTTACTACCAGCAGGAGTACAGCCGGAATCGGAAGGCGCTGCGTTGGCCACGTACAGGCGACTTCTGATACCCGGCATTGGCGCCTTTACACTGCGGAGGAGTCGCATCAGTCTCTCATACTAAAAACACTCAAATCAGTTTCTATAAAATGCCTCGTGTACTATATATATATTAATGTATATTAGGTGTTGTAAGTATGTCAATAACACACACAAAAACACACATTAGTATTAGACTGAAACAGACCACATAAACAAGACATGATAAATAAACTAAACTGATATGATGTAATCTTATAAGCAGCGGGACAAATCAAATATTAATCACGTCAAACACATATTTTAAAAATCGCTTCATTAACTACGTCGTTTAATACGTATACTATCTCTGGTGAGTAGTTAGCGATTGATAGTTGGTGATAATCTTTATCAGATGATGAGGTATTAATGGACATTACATCCACTACAGAGGTGGTTCAACCAATTGAATACTTGTATTCCTGGACCCGTGTCACTTATACAGGTGACACGGGTTCCAGGAGATACAGGTAACACAGGCACTAGGAGATACAGGTGAAGGGTACTAGGGAATACAGGTGACACAGGTACTAGGAGATACAGGTAACACATGTCCTAGGAAATACAGGTGAAACGGGTTCTAGGAGGTGTCTCTTAGACCCGTATAGCATCTGTATTGCCCCGTTCTACTACAGTATCACCAAATAAAAAATTCTCTTCAGTAACTCACCTGATGCCACCCCTGGAGGTGTTGTAGGTGAGGGTGGTGTGTCCCCTACGCCAGGTGACGGGGCCGTGAGGGAAAGGTATCTTTTCTACGATGCACTTGAGTTCAATCATGCTGCCGCTGTTGTAGTGTTTCCATCACCTTGGTCCTCGCTCGTCAACCACCCGCGCCACGGGTTCTGGGAGCGAGTCAAGGTTAGCTGGGTGTGGGTGTTTGTGCATAGGAGTTTATGTTTTAGCTGAGTGAACGTGTTAGCTGGGATTGAAGGTTTCAGCTGGGAGTGAACGTTTTAGCTGGGAGGAACGTGTTAGCTGGGAGGAAAGTGTTAGCTGCAAGTGAACTTGTTTGCTGGGAGTGATTAGCTGGAAGTGAACGTGTTAGCTGGTAGTGAACGTGTTAGAGGGGAATCATTATTTTAGCTAGAAGTGAACGTGTTAGCTGGAAGTGAACGTTTTAGCTGGGAGTGAACGTTTTAGCTGGGAGGAACGTGTTAGCAGGAGTGATTGTATTAGCTGGGAGTGAACGTTAGCTGGAAGTGAACGTATTAGCTGGGAGTAAACGTGTTAGCTGGGAGGATTGTTTTGAAGGAAGAACGTGTTAGCTGAGTATTTGTTTTAGCTGGAAGTGAACGTGTTAACTGGGAGGAACGTGTTAGCTGGGAATGATTGTTTTAGTTGGAAGTGAACGTTTAACTGAAGTGAACGTTTTACCTGGAGGAACGTTAGTGGGAGTGATTGTATTAGCTGGGAGGAACGTGTTAGCTGGAAGTGAACGTGTTAGTTCGGAATGATTGTTTTAGCTGGAAGTGAACGTGTTAACTGGAAGTGAACGTGTTAGCTGGAAGTGAACGTTAGGCTGGAAGTGAACGTTAGCTGGGAGGAATGTTAGCTGGAGTGAACGTGTAGCTGGGAGTGATTGTATTAGCTGGGAGAACGTGTTAGTTCGGAATGATTGTTTTAGCTGAAGTGAACGTGTTAACTGGAAGTGAACGTTAGCTGGAAGTGAACGTGTTAGTTCGGAATGATTGTTTTAGCTGGAAGTGAACGTGTTAACTGGAAGTGAACGTTAGCTGGAAGTGATTGTATTAGCTGGGAGGAACGTGTTAGCTGGGGAGTGATTGTATTAGCTGAGTCAACGTGTTAGGTAGAAATATTAAAATTTATCACCAAAATATTAATTAACACCTAATATTATTTGTTACTTTCCATTTACTTTAACATAACAGCGTGACGTGACTGAGGAACGTGTTAGCTAATGTTTGTTTCTTTTTCTTTTCTTTCTTTCTTTATTCATTTATTTTCAGTTGACACCTCGATCGCATTTAACTTACATTTTCTTCCTCGTCTGGGGAAAAGAGAAGATTTTGTCCCATACAATAAAGAATAAATTAAAAGGATGAACACTCATTTCTTAAGCGTATCTTAGAATGTTTTAAAATGTTGACCAAAAATTAGATATAGGCTCTGTTTATATTTCCAAAGGCCAAATATACACAATATTAACTTCCAGGTATAGATTTCACCAGTTGTGTTGTTAGTTCATGAAAGGAAAGAGGACTTTACTATTTTTTGTTTTAATAATTCAGCACATAAATTAGTCTTGTGTTACAAATTAAGCCGTCGGGGATTACTTCACTCTACTAATTAGAAAAAGTTAATATCAAGGTGAATCTAAATCCCTGTGGGTTTAATGATATGGAAGTCCACTCTGGGGTGAGGGTGACTATGATCCCAATCTTCTGAATACAATGAGTTAGCCCAGTGGTAAGTTGTCATAATCTCTCTCTCTCTCTCTCTCTCTCTCTCGTCTTTCTTTCTTCCTTTTTCTCTCTCTTTTCTCTTCTCTTTTCTCTCTTCTTTCCCCCATCTCTCTCTTTCTTTTTGTCTTCTCTCTCTCTTTCTTTCCTCCTTTCCTTCTCTCTCTTTGTGTATATGTGTGAGAATCTCTTTCTCCTGACACACTTGTTTGCTTCAACACACTCCCCATGCGCACCTTGACCATCTGCACCCCGTATAAAGCAATCCCTCGACTAGCTGTACCCCGAAATACTGCATTTCTACCATTTGTGCCCCGGATAATGCACCTTGACCACCCGCATCCAGGATAACGCAACCTCTACCGCCTGCGACCCGATAACGCAACTCCCACCGCTCAGTCCCCGGATAACGCAACCTCTACCGCCTGCGCCCCGGATAACGCAACCCCCACTGCCTGCGCCCCGGATAACGCAACCTCTACCGCCTGCGCCCCGGATACGCAACTCCCTACCACCTGCGCCCAGGATGCGCTCGATCATCTGCGCCCCGGATAACTTTAATGAAACCAATATCGAGCGACACAGGAATCAGGCGGATCAATTAGAGGAACGACTTCCTGAACGAGGAGGTAATTGTTTATCTCTGCCTCGTTATTAAGTTACGGAGGAGAGTGCCACTGTGTAATGCTGCATCCAATTGTCTGTCCTTGACACATTTTCCAGTGACGATTAATTTTCCTTTTTCTTTATTAACCCGCCGAATTTTGTTTATAATCTGGCTGTACTTGGATACTGCAAGAGAGAGAGAGATTTACCTGATTGCCATCGCTAATAAGCGAGGAGAGGAAGTCTGACGGATCCATTAAAGCAGAAACTAAACAGCCAAATTCAGCGATTAACTGTGTAACTTATCGAGGAGATGAAAACAACCCCCACCTGCATTTGAACTTCCGCTGCCAGAACAAATGACTTACCCCTGACGAAGGAGGAGATGAGGAACTTCGTAGTGCCTTGCCCCGCTAAGTATTGTCTCGAGAAACAATTAAACACCTGTCACACTGAGCACCTGTCATGATGGTAGTGGTGGAAGGTGGGATATGACTTCTTCTGTTTTGAAACGATGGAGGAGATATAGAGGACACAAAGAGAGGAGGAGGAGGAAGAGGAAGAAGAAGAGATGAAAAGAAGAGGTAAAGGAGGAGGAGGAGAAGAGAAATGGAGGAGGAAGAGGAAATGAGCATGAAGAAGGAGACGCGGCTACAACTCTTTAATTATTGTTTGTCCAGGCACTAAACAGAAGAGTCAACCTGGAACTAAAGCCGATCATCAAAATTCCTCTCACGACAAACACCCGTACACCACAAATTAAAGGCATTTTGTCTTATTATCTTTCTTCCTTTAGTCGATAATCCTCTTCCCTCTTCGCCACAATGTTGCTTCACTCTCTTTTACAGGTACTCTAACAGGCAAATGTTCAGAAATTGAACCAGTACCACGGCAAGGCCGTGGCCTCAACACCAGTCTCGCCTGTTTCTGTGTTGAAGATGGTCACACTTGAACAACCCGTTAGAGTACGTCCTTTTTCCTCACACGCCAAACTGTGGAATGCCCAGCTTTCTTCTGTGTTTCCTTCTCTCACAATCTGTCTCGCTTCAAAAGCTGGTTTCCGGCACCTTCCTGGTAGATTAACAAAGAGCTTTTTATCTTATTTTTTTTCTTATCCCCAAATTTCAAGGTCGATGACCCTGAAAAAAGTCTATACACCACAAACAACACCTTGCATACCACAGACATCTGTCCCCAACAAACACCGTCCAAATTCACATAAATCCATCTACCAGTAGCTATCACGCTGGACACGAAAGTTACCATAGAAACACACCTGCTGGTCTATATATACAACACACTCATGGTATCCATCCTGACGCGTCATCTGGAACATACTGTATTTTTTCTCTTACATGCAATTTTTTCCTTAACTCAGTTCTTATTAATGTTGCCCAGGTGACCTTTGCCCCACGCATTACATCAAATTCTAATTAGTGTTGTTCAGGGTAAAAATAGGATAATAATTATTTATTCTCGTTCTTCTTCATCAAAATACTTTTATTATCTGATTAGCTTCCACGTCAGGGTGTTTTAGACACAGTATTGCGAGCTAAAGATACTGACACTGAGTAAAACGATATGGTGTCTCGATATATATATATTGATTGTAGGTCATTTTTAAATGTAATTTCACTCTCCCCAAAAAAAAAATAAAATAAAGTGCATCATTATTTGTTAATTCTTACTAACATCTGAGTTCGATGATAAAATCCTCACTAGTTTCTATACAATGAATCAATGAGGGAAAATTGAAACAGACAGACAGACAGACAGACAGACAGACAGACAGACAGACAGTCCCCTTCAGATTTCATCAATGGTAGACTAAATAATTAGGAGTCAAAGATAATTAGTCGTTTAGTTATTGCACTAATGATTCTATGAACCAATATATATAATTCAGAGGAGGATTTTCAACATCGAAAATGAAAATGTTATCATCAGTCATTATGGATGGAATTATTACATAAACTCTCACCGTCCACATCAAACATAAAGGTTTTAATTAGGAAATAGTTGTACAATTACATACCTTTATGATTGTCCGACGGTAAAGTAATGTACCAAACGTGACAGCTCGCGGGTTCCTAAAAATTCATCGGATTTAGAAATTCGATCACTATCCCGTGTTGTTACTCTTGGCTGTGTTCACTAAGCTGTGGGATTAGTTAGCTGTGCTGCTCACCTTTCACAGGCCATTAGTGGTGGATGTTAACTGAAGATGTGAGCTATGTTCACACCCCCCCCACACACACACACACTCTCCCCACCCCCCCCCACACCCACACTTCCCCACCCCCCCCACACACACGTACGTCTCTCCCTCCTCACAGATGTAACCTCCATTACCGAATAACATCATAATTACATCAAAATATCACTTGCATCAACATGACAGCTTCATCTGGACCAACATCTAATTTTAAGTCAGGTTCCGGTCCCACTTGTTTATTACGTTACGTTATTGGCCGGAGCAATACGTAACTGAACGGGGAAGCATACCGAT
>NW_024751867.1:0-19833 GCF_018991925.1 Homarus americanus
TTTTGTGCAAACTATTATACTAGTAGATGGTCTAAGATAACTGTATGTGAAGGAAAAGGTGTGCTCTCCACTCAAACTTTCTTTTTATGAAATCTCCAACTCCCCAGCTGAGCGGTACGCCCAATGGGAAACAAAACGTGGCACATAACACGCCGCCCACCAGCTCTGGCTCGGTGAATAGGAATCAGTAATCGGGCGGAGTATAAACAACACCGCCGCCAATGTGCTCCTCACATCTCTGAGGAAATCTGGTGGGCAACTTAGTATTATATTAGTATGTAATAATAATAACAATAATAAAAATAATAATAATAATAATAATAATACTAATAATAATAAGAATAATAATAATATTAATAATAATAATATTAATAATAATAACATGCAATTACATTTTATAACACATACTAACAAAATAGTGTATAGCCTACTATACTTAACTATAATAGGTTAGGTTGCGTAGGAGGATCTAAAAAGTACAGTAGTATACACACACACACACACACACACACACACACACACACACTTCGCTACTATATGCCAGACGCTCCCCCGGCTTGACACAACCACTCTCCCTGCTTACCTACCAGCCCCCCCCCCTTCCCACTGACTTAGTAGAAGTATTTGAAATAGCAAAACGCCTGGACAAACTAAAATTAAAACGCTCTACCACCCCCATTGACTTACCAATGAAACGCTTCAAGGAGTTCTCCCCGGAGCTTGCTAAACCCCTATGCTCCATCATCAATGCTTCTCTCAGTCAAGCCAGATGCCCAGCTGACTGGAAGACCTCTTATGTATCACCAGTGCCCAAGTCAACCAACCCACAATCCTTAAATCAGCTACGACCTATTGCAATCACCCCAATACCCAGCCTAATCTGTGAAAGTTTTGTGTTCGACTGGCTGGGCTTTTGCTGATATTGCAGGAGTCGTAGTAGACCCTCAGCAATTTGGCAACATGAAAACTTCCTCCACCACTGACTGACTGACTGTCTTGTCAGCTTTCTCGATTACATATACCGCCATCTCGAGAAACGAAAAACGTCTGTAGCTGTCGCCTTCATTGATTTCACTAAAGCGTTCGACCTAGTCGACCACAATATAATCATCAACTAAGCTATTGACCTCGGGCTTCGGAGAAGTCTTATTATACCAGGGCTTACAGACTTCCTCAGTGACCGACGCCAAGCTGTACGCTTCCGAGGGGCTGGCTGTCTCCACCTTTCAGTCACTCACCTGTGGCGTCCCCCAAGGCACCAAGATGGGACCACTCTGCTTCCTTATGCTCATCAATGATGCCCTAAGAGAAACCCCTGCTCGCTGGAAATATGTCGACGACTCCACCATTGGGATCAGCGTCAACAATTCTGCTCCAAACTATACCGCCCTTCAGGATTTATTGAACAGTCTCCAAAACTGGGCCACCAACAACCATGGGTTATGCACATCAACCTCTCCTCCGACATTGTCCCACCTCCTTCCATTACTCTAGGTCCGAACACACTCCAGGTTTTAGATTCCACGAAGCTCCTCGGCGTCACCATAGACAACAAACTAAATTAGAAACCACACGTCAGTGAAGTTATCAAATCCTCCAGTTTCCGTCTCCACCTCCTACGCCGACTCAAGTCCCTCGGTGTTCCTGCACACGAGCTCCTCAGTGTTTACACAACATTCATACTTCCCAAGCTCACCTGGTCTTCCTCCCTAAATGCCACACAACGTAAACACCTAGAAAAAGTGCAAAAGAGGCCATGCAAGATTATTCTCTACCCTTCCTACTCCACATATCAAGAAGCGCTCAACACACTGACCGACCCTTTAGACTCTCACTGACCATCACCACGACCTCATCTGCAAATTTGGTAAGAAGCTTCTACACCGGCTCCTACTACCACCTGAGATCCCTAGTCCGAGAATTGCTCTTCGACACCACAACCGCATCCAGCCCATACGTGCACGAACTGATCTCTATAAGAACAGCCCAGTCCCAACCATTGTAAAAATTATCGATAACTTGTAATAAATCAGTGTACTCACTCCCAGTAAACACTACTCCTTGCACTGTCACTATGTTGAAATGAACTGTAGTTTGAGCTTTTCCCCAGCTAGTTATTATATGTCTTATTTGTGTCACTCATGTTACTTGTATATTATTTGTAATTCGTAACCCATTCCCCAAATATGTAACTGTATATTTTCAGCCTTCTGGCTGCCAAGCTCTTTCAATAAACCGTTAATTATTATTATTATTATTATTATTATTTATATGTTGGTCCATACCAACTCACTCCCCTGAACCCTCCTCCCCACCGGACTATCAACAAGTTCTTGCCATAAGGTACTATCTCATTTGGCAAAGGAATGGAACCAGTGATGAATAGTGGTGAACAGTGCTTAACTCAGTGAAAAACAACTCGGCAGTTGAGTCTTACCCAAGCTAGCTAACCAGCTTCACACAGTGAGGTCCCAGGTACCCGGTTATACTTCCCCTGAGACTCCACGATAGAGAGGCCTGGGACCACACCTCACCCACTTGAATGAGTGAGTCATGTGGACCACGTGGTGTCCCCAAGATGCTACGACACCACGTAGTGAATGTTTTGCTACAGCATCATCATGTGAAGTTCCTCATAACACCATCTGTGAGGTAACTGCTACATCATCAGGCCCCTCATAACGCCATCTGTGAGGGAGTTACTACACTACGTGTCTGGTGTTCAACACCTCACCTTACATGATCTATGCGTGCAAACATTAATCTGTATGTTCACTGTGTGCTCCTTCACCTATCTCTAATGAGGGCTTTTGTTAAACCACCAATGTATGTACTAAGTCATTTGTGTCCAATGTATACTTTCGAAAAGCCCTTGTTTGGGGAAGGTAGGAGAGAGTAGTCGTCATTATTGTCCAAGCCACATTATTTATTTCTATATATAAGTAATGTAGGCTGGTTTTTAAATACCTCAATCCCCTAACGGTGCCGTTTGTATATTAAGAAATACCGAAGCCATACAGTACAACACCAGCGAATATGAAGTATCACTGTAACCGGCAACTGTTACTCACTCATACCTACATACATATATAGAGTCTTTACAGAATGATAGCAGACACGAGGAAGACGAACAACAAGAGGAGGAGAGTTAGAAGAAAATCAACTTCAAGCTAAGAAGAAGAATACCAAGACATTTCCTCCAAACAACAAAACAACACACACAATCAAGCCGACCAAACACTGAGAAACCATGGCGGAACCCAACATGCACCGGACGCTTGACCTGACTCTATCCTGCCGCATCCAGGCGAGTTGCTGCTTAAAGTCCCTCACGCAAGCGCTGTTTAGCCACTGCACCTATTCTATCCTCCTAAAATTCACTTCAATCCCCCCTGCCACTAGCATGTTATGTATGTATGTATGTATGTATGTAATGATAACTGCAACTTTGCGTATTAAAACTCATTACTCTTACCGAAGTAATATAGTGCGTGGTTATGTTATGTCATGTTAGGATAGATTATAAACTACATTGGGTTACATTTCGTGAGGTTCGGTGACGCTACAGGAAGTTAGGTGAGGTACCTGGAGGTTAGGTGAATGTTGACTGACTGACTGACTGAATTATTAGGAAGTGGTTCCAACACGTTCACACACAACCTATACTCATACCACAAGTCCAGAATTAGAGAGGATCATGTTATTGGATATATTTTCAACGATTTACTCAGTGTCTAACCAACTCTTTAGCGATTTAAATGTGGACCTAAAATTAGGTCCGTATATTTGTTTGTCGTGGTGGTGGTGGTGGTGTGCGCCCGTCCATCAGGTTGATTAACCACCAAAACCATAAAGGGTGCGGCCCTGCCGTTTCAGGGCATACACCACATCCATGGCGGTGACGGTCTTCCTTTTTGCGTGCTCGGTGTAGGTGACGGCGTCACGGATGACGTTCTCCAGAAACACCTTGAGGACGCCGCGGGTCTCCTCGTAGATGAGGCCGGATATACGTTTAACACCTCCACGCCGAGCTAGACGACGAATGGCGGGCTTGGTGATACCCTGGATGTTGTCACGAAGCACCTTACGATGACGCTTGGCGCCACCCTTTCCAAGTCCCTTGCCTCCTTTGCCTCGTCCAGTCATGTTGTTGTGGTTGCTACTACAGGTGGTCCTGGTGTGGCTTCGCCGAATCGAATCGAAAAATGCTAGTGACAGGGGGGAAGGAGGTTCAGGAGAAGAATAAAGGGAGGATTGAAGTGAATTTTAGGAGGAGAGAACAGATGCAGTGGCTAAACACCGCTTGCGTGAGGGATTATAAGATGGGGGCAGCAGCAACAACCCGGCTGGACGCGGCAGGGAGGCGACAAGACAAGGCCAGGCTAGCGTCAGGTCAAGCGTCAGGTCAAGCGTCAGGTCAGGCGTCAGGTGCGTGTTGGGTTGGGCAATGGATGTTCAGTGCTTGGTCGGCTTGATTGTGTTTTGGTTTCTTGTGTGGAGGGGATGTCTTGGTCTTCTTAGCTTGATGTCGATTTTCTTCTCTCTCTCCTTCTCTTCTTGCTCTCTTGAATTGTCCATTCGTTTGTGTTTGGGTCTTCTTGTTCGTCTTCCTCGTATTTTAAGTCCTCATAGGTGTGGAAGAATTCAGAGAGGGAGAGGTTGACCACGTGGGCTTCAGCGCCACTGGCCGCGTGGGCTTCAGCACCACGGGCCACGTGGTGTTCTTGGTTCTGTGTGGTGGGCTGCTTCTGTTGAGTTTTCTTTTCTTGGTTTTTCTTTACTGCTGGTTTTTTCTTTTCTTGGGAGCGTACAGCAAGGAGGGCCTCTTTGTAGCTCAGTTTTTTCTCAAGACGAGCCTTGGCTACCCTGCATTCCTCCTTCCATCTGGGGCAGGTCCGGTCGGCGGAGGAGTGTGGGCCACCACAGGCAACGCATTTTTTCTCTGTGTTGGGGCAGGCCGTGTAGCGGTGTCCAGGGCTGCCACACATGGAGCAGGTGTCTTCCTGCGCCTCACACTTGTTTACAGTGTGTCCATAGTGCTGGCATTTGTAACACCGTTTCGGTCTGCAGTAGGGCTTGACTGGCATAGTTACCCACGCCAGTTGAGCTTCCTTGGGTAGGGTGGAGTGGTGTCCGATGAGGGCAGTGGTGTCGGACAGCTTCTTCACAACTTGGAGCTGCTGCTCCTTGAGGAGCTCACTCAGCTCTGCTTTGTCCATGTGGGCAATTTCGGCGTGGGAGATTACACCCAGCTTCAAGTTGTCCCACATGAAGGCAAACATTTTAAAAGGAATGCCGTTGATGTCTGGGATCTCCGCGAGTTGAGCGGGCATGCCCATCTCGGCGAAGGTGATCTTGATGTCACCATGGAGCTTTAGGCGTTCTACCTTGGTGACCCCCACGATCCCATTAGCTTCGAAAAACTTCTGGAGAACTAGGAGGTTTAGTTTCTTGGGGCAGGTCGGCGTGTCCGGACGTATCCGCGCCACGTTAACAAACTCGTATCCGTTCATGGTGAGGGAGAGAGAGTGTCTGTGGCTTCGCCCACGGTTTGGTGGGAGTAGGTGGCGTGCTGTGGACGCAGCGGTAGTATCGTTCATCCAAGGCCGTCCCTCCCTCTTGGAGGTGGGGCGTAGCTTGCGGATGACGCATGCGGCACTCGTGGCCAATGAGGTGGCCACTGAGGTGGAGAATGTCTGTATATAAGCCCGCCCGCCTGCCAGGCCGCCCGTATTTACTATTTCGTCGTCGAGATGGCCCGTACTAAACAGACTGCCCGCAAGTCCACTGGAGGCAAGGCTCCACGGAAGCAGCTTGCCACCAAGGCAGCTCGCAAGTCCGCCCCAGCCACCGGTGGTGTCAAGAAGCCCCATCGTTACAGGCCCGGAACCGTCGCCCTTCGTGAGATCCGTCGTTACCAGAAGAGCACAGAGCTACTCATCAGGAAGCTGCCCTTCCAGCGCCTGGTGCGTGAGATCGCCCAGGATTTCAAGACTGACCTGCGCTTCCAGTCGTCTGCCGTCATGGCTCTGCAGGAAGCCTCTGAGGCTTACCTGGTGGGTCTTTTCGAGGACACCAACCTGTGTGCCATTCACGCCAAGCGCGTTACCATCATGCCCAAGGACATCCAGCTGGCCCGGCGCATCCGCGGAGAGCGTGCTTAAGTCCTCTTCCTTGGGGAAAAAGAAAAAGCACAACAAAACCTACCAGACATCTATAACTCGGCCCTTCTCAGGGCCAAAGAACTGTTCTGAAGATAATTTTCATGACAATCGAAATGGTTGGTGGTAGGAGAGCGTTAATTTCGGTTACCCAAATCGCCTAACGGTAAGTTGGTAACATTCGTGCAGGCACGAATGTATAGTAGGTCATCAATTCGGGAGGTGGGTGGGTGCAACAAACAAGAGCTAGTAACAAATAAATATATAAAGAATAAGTAAGTAAATAAATAAATAAAATAAAAGAAAATACAATAAAATACAATAAAATAAAATAAATTGTTTACATGAAATAGGCGTGCTGCAAACATGAAATGAAGCCCAAACACACTCCATGTATGTCACTTTGCAGTGGGTGTAAAAGTACTCCACGCAGAATTTATTTATTTATTTATTATGTTTCGATTTAGTCCGGTTTCTACGCCAATAGAGAATGCAGATTATTATAATTTTTTTTTTTTTTTATTTCCCTCTCAATATATCACTGTCGGTAACTGTCTCTTTAACATGTAACTGTGGCTCCGATGGAGCCGATTAAGTTGTAGTAGTGGGATGGCGTGTTTGTTGTGCACAAGTAACCTCTTACTTGGAAGAGGTGTACTTGGTGACAGCCTTGGTGCCCTCAGACACGGCATGCTTGGCCAGTTCACCGGGCAGCAAGAGTCGGACAGCTGTCTGGATTTCCCGACTTGTAATGGTGGAGCGTTTGTTGTAGTGCGCCAGGCGGGAAGCCTCGGCAGCGATGCGCTCGAAGATGTCGTTCACGAAAGAGTTCATGATGGACATAGCTTTGGAGGAGACTCCTGTGTCGGGGTGCACTTGCTTCAGTACCTTGTAGATGTAGATGCTGTAGCTTTCCTTCCTCCTGCGCTTCTTCTTCTTGTCACCCTTGGCAATGGCCTTCTGGGCCTTTCCAGCCTTCTTGGCAGCCTTTCCGGAAGTTTTGGGAGGCATGGCGGCACAGTTACTCGTGGCGCGGAGCGAGAGAATTGAAAACTGGCCCGACTAACTTTTCCTTATATACCGAGCGGGCCGCTCAGGATCAGACTGGCTGCAGCTACGGCTCTCTTACATTGGTTGGGTCCGCGAGACGGCCACCTGGCCTGATCCTGAGCTTGGTATAAAAGACCAAGGTGGCGGGCGGAAATTTAACTCCTATCACGAAAAGCAGCAGCAGCAACATGTCAGGACGCGGCAAGGGAGGCAAGGTGAAGGGCAAGTCAAAGTCCCGTTCTAGCAGGGCCGGACTCCAGTTCCCCGTGGGTAGGATCCACCGTCTCTTGCGTAAAGGCAACTATGCTGAGCGTGTTGGTGCAGGTGCCCCTGTGTACCTTGCAGCCGTCATGGAGTACCTGGCAGCAGAAGTGCTCGAGCTGGCCGGTAACGCCGCCCGCGACAACAAGAAGACCCGCATTATCCCGCGTCATCTTCAGCTTGCCATTCGCAATGACGAGGAGCTGAACAAGCTCCTGTCTGGAGTCACCATTGCCCAAGGGGGTGTCCTTCCTAACATCCAAGCTGTGCTCCTCCCCAAGAAGACAGAGAAGAAATAAGAACCCAAGGTTCGTTCACACAAGACAACCTAACCAAACAGGCTCCTTTCGGAGCCACAGGATATCACTTAAAGAGAGAAATATACGACATCAACGTTTTGCAGGATAACACTCTGTGTAAAATGAGTGAAATTGTTTTTGAATGGTGTAGATGTGAAGGGGTACTGCGGGGGCCTGGGGTGGGGGACTTAAACGGGACTTAGAAGGGCGCAAGAAGCAGCAGCTTTAGCAGCAGCAGCAGCCAGGGAGGCGACCTTATTTTCAGTCAGGTTCATACACAAAGAAATACATCAGATTCATTGACAGTACAGTACACATTTACCAGTGTGGGCTAGCCAATTTGGGATAAAGAGCAAGAATGTAATGTCCTCAATGAAGTAATGACATAGTTCAAGATACAATAAGTGAGGTGGCCTGAAGTCTTTGACAGTGTCCCATTCAATAATATAGTAGTGCTTTAAAGGTGTATCACCAAGTTTACATGCTGAGTGTTCCTTTATGGGTACAGCGTTACTAACTAGCCAGATGTGTCTGTATCCTAACCTAATTCTGGCCACGACTACATCACACAGGCAAGTTGTTTGGACACTCTTCCTAGCCCCCTTGGTCCCTGTTCACCTACCTACTGTAGCAGTAAGTAGGTACCTGTTGTAAATCGAAACGTTGCCAATTTGTATTCAGGGAAAGTTGTTGGAGCTTCTAAACTTGAACTGACACAATCCGAGGAGTGGTGACCCGAGGATCACAGACACTATCTCTCCCTTCCTAACCTCCTGCTCCTTCCTCTGTCCTCCAAAAATTGAACCATGCTATCGCAAAGGTAATAATACAGGTAGAGACAACAACATATTTTCCTATTGTCTTATTATATATTAATAACAGAAACGCTGCCGCCATCCTGGAGGCTTTACATTGTCTCACTGTTCATTCCCTCCACAATTCTTCCTCTTACTTCTTCTTCTTCTTCCACCAATACTTTATTAACGGTGTATGTAAGTTTCACCATGTTTTGCACTCCATCGGTAGAGCAAAGTATATTTTGTTAGCAATAAACCAAAAGCATATTTTATGGCCTAATCATCACTACATAGAACACCACCCATAAAGCATGATACTAGTAGACCACAAACTGCTATAAACACCCAAAGCATATTTTATTGCCTAATCATCCATCACTACATAGAACACCACTCATAAAGCATGATACTATTAGACCACAAACTGCTATAAACCCCGAAAATATACTATACTAGTGACTCTAATTGTGTTACCCAATATTATACGAAATAATACTATAAAACATAATAATAAACACACTAATAGTGTATATTAGTTGAATGCACAATCTGATGAGAAATCAAAAAAAAAAAAAAAAACATAACAATAACCTAGAAAGAGTGTAGAGTATTTTTGTGCAAACTATTATACTAGTAGATGGTCTAAGATAACTGTATGTGAAGGAAAAGGTGTGCTCTCCACTCAAACTTTCTTTTTATAAAATCTCCTACTCCCCAGCTGAGCGGTACGCCCAATGGGAAACAAAACGTGGCACATAACACGCCGCCCGCCAGCTCTGGCTCGGTGAATAGGAATCAGTAATCGGGCGGAGTATAAACAACACCGCCGCCAATGTGCTCCTCCCATCTCTGAGGAAATCTGGCGGGCAACTTAGTATTATATTAGCATGTAATAATAATAACAATAATAATAATAATAATACTACTACTACTACTAATAATAATAATAATATTAATAATAATAATATTAAAAATAATAACATGCAATTTCATTTTATAACACATACAAACAAAATAGTGTATAGCCTACTATACTTAACTATAATAGGTTAGGTTGCGTAGGAGGATCTAAAAAGTACAGTAGTATACACACACACACACACACACACACACACACACACACACACACTTCGCTACTATATGCCAGACGCTCCCCCGGCTTGACACAACCACTCTCCCTGCTTACCTACCAGCCCCCTTTCCCACTGACTTAGTAGAAGAATTTGAAGTAGCAAAACGCCTGGACAAACTAAAATTAAAATGCTCTACCACCCCCATTGACTTACCAATGAAACTCTTCAAGGAGTTCTCCCCGGAGCTTGCTAAGCCCCTATGCTCCATCATCAATGCTTCTCTCAGTCAAGCCAGATGCCCAGCTAACTGGAAGACCTCTTATGTATCACCAGTGCCCAAGTCAACCAGCCCACAATCCTTAAATCAGCTACGACCTATTGCAATCACCCCAATACCCAGCCTAATCTGTGAAAGTTTTGTGTTCGACTGGGCTTTTGCTGATATTGCAGGAGTCGTAGACCCCCAGCAATTTGGCAACATGAAAACTTCCTCCACCACCACTGACTGTCTTGTCAGCTTTCGCGATTACATATACCGCCATCTCGAGAAACGAAAAACGTCTGTAGCTGTCGCCTTCATTGATTTCACTAAAGCGTTCGACCTAGTCGACCACAATATAATCATCAACTAAGCTATTGACCTCGGGCTTCGGAGAAGTCTTATTATACCAGGGCTTACAGACTTCCTCAGTGACCGACGCCAAGCTGTACGCTTCCGAGGGGCTGGCTGTCTCCACCTTTCAGTCACTCACCTGTGGCGTCCCCCAAGGCACCAAGATGGGACCCCTCTGCTTCCTTATGCTCATCAATGATGCCCTAAGAGAAACCCCTGCTCGCTGGAAATATGTCGACGACTCCACCATTGGGATCAGCGTCAACAATTCTGCTCCAAACTATACCGCCCTTCATGATTTATTGAACAGTCTCCAAAACTGGGCCACCAACAACCATGGTTATGCACATCAACCTCTCCTCCGACATTGTCCCACCTCCTTCCATTACTCTAGGTCCGAACACACTCCAGGTTTTAGATTCCACGAAGCTCCTCGGCGTCACCATAGACAACAAACTAAATTAGAACCCACACGTCAGTGAAGTTATCAAATCCTCCAGTTTCCGTCTCCACCTCCTACTCCGACTCAAGTCCCTCGGTGTTCCTGCACACCAGCTCCTCAGTGTTTACACAACATTCATACTTCCCAAGCTCACCTGGTCTTCCTCCCTAAATGCCACACAACGTAAACACCTAGAAAAAGTGCAAAAGAGGCCATGCAAGATTATTCTCTACCCTTCCTACTCCACATATCAAGAAGCGCTCAACACACTGACCCTTTAGACTCTCACTGACCATCACCACGACCTCATCTGCAAATTTGGTAAGAAGCTTCTACACCATCCCCGACACCGGCTCCTACTACCACCTGAGATCCCTAGTCCGAGAATTGCTCTTCGACACCACAACCGCATCCAGCCCAGCCCATACGTGCACGAACTGATCGCTATAAGAACAGCCCAGCCCCAACCATTGTAAAAATTATCGATAACTTGTAATAAATCAGTGTACTCACTCCCAGTAAACACTACTCCTTGCACTGTCACTATGTTGAAATGAACTGTAGTTTGAGCTTTTCCCCAGCTAGTTATTATATGTTTTATTTGTGTCACTCATGTTACTTGTATATTATTTGTAATTCGTAACCCATTCCCCAAATATGTAACTGTATATTTTCAGCCTTCTGGCTGCCAAGCTCTTTCAATAAACCGTTAATTATTATTATTATTATTATTATTTATATGTTGGCCCATACCAACTCACTCCCCTGAACCCTCCTCCCCACCGGACTATCCAACAAGTTCTTTGCCCATAAGGTACTATCTCATTTGGCAAAGGAATGGAACCAGTGGTGAACAGTGCTTAACTCAGTGAAAAACAACTCGGCAGTTGAGTCTTACCCAAGCTAGCTAACCACCTTCACACAGTGAGGTCCCAGGTACCCAGTTATACTTCCCCTGAGACTCCACGATAGAGAGGCCTGGGACCACACCTCACCCACTTGAATGAGTGAGTGAGTCATGTCGACCACGTGGTGTCCCCAAGATGCTACGACACCACGTAGTGAATGTTTTGCTACAGCATCATCATGTGAAGTTCCTCATAACACCATCTGTGAGGTAACTGCTACATCATCAGGCCCCTCATAACGCCATCTGTGAGGGAGTTACTACACTACGTGTCTGGTGTTTAACATCTCACCTTACATGATCTACGCGTGCAAACATTAATCTGTATGTTCACTGTGTGCTCCTTCACCTTTCTCTAATGAGGGCTTTTGTTAAACCACCAATGTATGATGTACTAAGTCATTTGTGTCCAATGTATACTTTCGAAAAGCCCTTGTTTGGGGAAGGTAGGAGAGAGTAGTCGTCATTATTGTCCAAGCCACATTATTTATTTCTATATATAAGTAATGTAGGCTGGTTTTTAAATACCTCAATCCCCTAACGGTGCCGTTTGTATATTAAGAAATACCGAAGCCATACAGTACAACACCAGCCAATATGAAGTATCACTGTAACCGGCAACTGTTACTCACTCATACCTACATACATATATAGAGTCTTTACAGAATGATAGCAGACACGGGGAAGACGAACAACAAGAGGAGAAGAGTTAGAAGAAAATCAACTTCAAGCTAAGAAGAAGAATACCAAGACATTTCCTCCAAACAAGAAAACAACACACACACAATCAAGCCGACCAAACACTGAGAAACCATGCCGGAACCCAACATGCACCGGACGCTTGACCTGACTCTATCCTGCCGCATCCAGGCGAGTTGCTGCTTAAAGTCCCTCACGCAAGCGCTGTTTAGCCACTGCACCTATTCTATCCTCCTAAAATTCACTTCAATCCCCCCTGCCACTAGCATGTTATGTATGTATGTATGTATGTATGTATGAATGAATGATAACTGCAACTTTGCGTATTAAAACTCATTACTCTTACCGAAGTAATATAGTGCGTGGTTATGTTATGTCATGTTAGGATAGATTATAAACTACATTGGGTTACATTTCGTGAGGTTCGGTGATGCTACAGGAAGTTAGGTGAGGTACCTGGAGGTTAGGTGAATGTTGACTGACTGACTGACTGACTGACAATTATTAGGAAGTGGTTCCAACACGTTCACACACAACCTATACTCATACCACAAGTCCAGAATTAGAGAGGATCATGTTATTGGATATATTTTCAACGATTTACTCAGTGTCTAACCAACTCTTTAGCGATTTAAATGTGGACCTAAAATTAGGTCCGTATATTTGTTTGTCGTGGTGGTGGTGGTGGTGTGCGCCCGTCCATCAGGTTGATTAACCGCCAAAACCATAAAGGGTGCGGCCCTGCCGTTTCAGGGCATACACCACATCCATGGCGGTGACGGTCTTCCTTTTTGCGTGCTCGGTGTAGGTGACGGCGTCACGGATGACGTTCTCCAGAAACACCTTGAGGACGCCGCGGGTCTCCTCGTAGATGAGGCCGGATATACGTTTAACACCTCCACGCCGAGCTAGACGACGAATGGCGGGCTTGGTGATACCCTGGATGTTGTCACGAAGCACCTTACGATGACGCTTGGCGCCACCCTTTCCAAGTCCCTTGCCTCCTTTGCCTCGTCCAGTCATGTTGTTGTGGTTGCTACTACAGGTGGTCCTGGTGTGGCTTCGCCCACGGTTTGGTGGGAGTAGGTGGCGTGCTGTGGGCGCAGCGGTAGTATCGTTCATCCAAGGCCGTCCCTCCCTCTTGGAGGTGGGGCGTAGCTTGCGGATGACGCATGCGGCACTCGTGGCCAATGAGGTGGCCACTGAGGTGGAGAATGTCTGTATATAAGCCCGCCCGCCTGCCGGGCCGCCCGTATTGACTATTTCGTCGTCGAGATGGCCCGTACTAAACAGACTGCCCGCAAGTCCACTGGAGGCAAGGCTCCACGGAAGCAGCTTGCCACCAAGGCAGCTCGCAAGTCCGCCCCAGCCACCGGTGGTGTCAAGAAGCCCCATCGTTACAGGCCCGGAACCGTCGCCCTTCGTGAGATCCGTCGTTACCAGAAGAGCACAGAGCTACTCATCAGGAAGCTGCCCTTCCAGCGCCTGGTGCGTGAGATCGCCAGGATTTCAAGACTGACCTGCGCTTCCAGTCGTCTGCCGTCATGGCTCTGCAGGAAGCCTCTGAGGCTTACCTGGTGGGTCTTTTCGAGGACACCAACCTGTGTGCCATTCACGCCAAGCGCGTTACCATCATGCCCAAGGACATCCAGCTGGCCCGGCGCATCCGCGGAGAGCGTGCTTAAGTCCTCTTCCTTGGGGAAAAACAAAAAGCACAACAAAACCTACCAGACATCTATAACTCGGCCCTTCTCAGGGCAAAAGAACTGTTCTGAAGATAATTTTCATGACAATCGAAATGGTTGGTGGACGGAGAGCGTTAATTTCGGTTACCCAAATCGCCTAACGGTAAGTTGGTAACATTCGTGGAGGTACGATTGTATAGTAGGTCATCAATTCGGGAGGTGGGTGGGTGCAACAAACAAGAGCTAGTAACAAATAAATATATAAAGAAGAAGTAAGTAAATAAATAAATAAAATAAAAGAACATACAATAAAAAAAAAAAAAAAAAATTGTTTACATGAAATAGGCGTGCTGCAAACAAGAAATGAAGCCCAAACACACTCCATGTATGTCACTTTGCAGTGGGTGTACAACTACTCCACGCAGAATTTATTTATTTATTTATTATGTTTCGATTTAGTCCGGTTTCTACGCTAATAGAGAATGCAGATTATTATAATTTTTTTTTTATTTATTTCCCTCTCAATATATCACTGTCGGTAACTGTCTCTTTAACATGTAACTGTGGCTCCGATGGAGCCGATTAAGTTGTAGTAGTGGGATGGCGTGTTTGTTGTGCACAAGTAACCTCTTACTTGGAAGAGGTGTACTTGGTGACAGCCTTGGTGCCCTCAGACACGGCATGCTTGGCCAGTTCACCGGGCAGCAAGAGTCGGACAGCTGTCTGGATTTCCCGACTTGTAATGGTGGAGCGTTTGTTGTGGTGCGCCAGGCGGGAAGCCTCGGCAGCGATGCGCTCGAGAGTGCTGTAATTCCTTGCTATTTACTCAACCGGAATAGGTAGGTTAAAAAAAAAAAAAAAAAAAAAAAACAACAACAACAACAACAACAACAACAACCCGGTTATGGAGCGCGTACGCCCTCCTAACCGCGATCCCCGCCTGAACCGCCAACCTGACGACCCGAACCACGACAGGCTTCGCACAGAGAAAGCAGACCAGTTACGCGCCTTCAACGAAGCCCTGAAAAGTAGGAACTCTGCCACCACCTCCAACAACTCCACCACCACCACCACCTCCAACAACTCCACCACCACTGCTACCGCCACTGAGGACAACTGGACGAAGGTAGAAAATAAGAAACGCCGACGTGCCTTTTCGGGAAACGATTGCCGTCAAGCAGCCCCCAAGGCACCCATCACCACCACCAGCTCACCTCCAACGACACTGCCAAAATTCCGGATCACGAAAACGGACGCAAAAACAACATATGCCGCCGTCACAGAGATGGAAAAGCAAAACCCACTGGCCAAGTTCTCAGTGCGGCCCAACCTAAAGGGGGAGATGATCGTTCACCCCAAAGACAAGAACTCCGCCACCACCCTCGACACTTACCTACAAAACACCACCACCATTGCTTCAACCAAGCTAGATCCCGCCCAGAAACTGATGAAGTCGGTAGTCCTCCGGTACCCAAAGGAACTACCTCTCGAACCCCTGGAGAACCACCCGAAGATCCTAAAAGCCGAGAGATGCTCTCCCCTGTCCGACAAGACGGCCACCACGAAACAAGTCCTCATAACGCACTACGGCTCACCCCCAGCACCATAGACCTCAAAACCTGGGGGATCTACGAAGTGAGGCCCTTCGTCCCAGAGCCCCTGCGATGCTTCAGATGCCAGAAATACGGGCACCATCAGACAAGGTGCACGTACAGGGAAATCTGCGCAGTCTGCGCACAGAAGCACGGCACACAGTCCTGCCTCACCAAACTGAAAAATGGGGAAAAAATTGCCCCCAAGTGTGCCAACTGCGGGGGCAAACACCACGCCTGGAATCCTGGATGCTCCGAGAGAACAAAGAGGGTCCAGGCAAACCGACCAGCAGCAAGACCGGCCCCCACCGCCTACACACCAGCCCCACCAAGTACCTTCGTGTGGGGAACCCAAAGACCCAAACAACAAAGACAACCTCCTCAGCCAGTCAACACCCAAAGTGCAGCCCAGTTTCCTGGCCTCACTACAGCCACACCTCAGCCACCCAAGCAGCAGAGAACGACAACCACGAGAAAGATAAAAGAAGCACACACCAAGGCACCAGAAGGAATGATACACATATCAGACCTAGCCAATGTACTGACGACCTTCGCGGAGGGCCTAGCCGGACTACTGGGCCACAAGATCCAACCCACACAGCTCCAAATACTCATGGGGAGCGTCCTCGGGCAAGTCGCCACAGCTCCAGCCACCTCAGTGGAGGAAGCCACGCCGGTCCGCACACGAGTAACAGCCGAGGTACACTCTACACCGAAGAAGGCCACCAGAGAACCCAAGACACCGACAGCTCCCAAGATACCGACGGCTCCCAGAAAGAAACTGGACGTTTCAACTCCCCTGAACCGAACCACGGCCCAGAAGGCAAAAACCACAGAACACGAAGACATGGACCTGATTCAGTTGGAATCGAACTTGGACATCTCCATCGGGGACCACCAGAAGTCCCCGATGAAACAGTGGTGGAAAACGTCAGCACCCTGAACATCCTAACATGGAATGCTCAGGGCATCAAAAACAAGAAACACCTCCTACAAGAAGCAGCAGCCAAGGACAAGCTTGACATCATACTCCTACAAGAAACACTTCTACAAGAACACCACTGTTTCAAATTCAGCGGTTACAAGACATACAGGAGGCATTTCACGCAGGCGTCAACAAGAGGATGTATGATCTTGGTCAAGTCAAGCATACCCTCCGCCGACGTCACGCAGCAATTTCCATGTGGGGAAAACATCGAGACACAGGCCGTCAAAGTAACCCTCCAAGAACGGGAATTAACCGTTCACAACATCTACAAGAACCCAAGGGGCTCACTGGAGGTTACTCAATTATTTGCTTCGGCCGCCGACCACGCCACACTCATAGGAGGGGATTTCAACGCACATCATCCCTTCCTAAGCTCGGCAAGCCCCACAAATGAAGACAGCCTACACCTATACACCACCTTTCAAGATACACCCGAGATCTGCCTCCTGAACACCGGAGAGCCCACCCACACTAGGGGAGGAAGGCTAGATCTAACCTTCGTCTCCAGTGCACTACAGCCTTCGGCCTCCTGGCAGATACACCCCACGCTGACCAGCGACCACTTCGCCACCCTAACAACGCTGAAGGTGAACAAACTCCCCACTCCACCCCCGCCGAGATGGAGATACAATACCCAAAAGGCAGACTGGGGACTCTTCAAGAAACACCTGGCTAAGTGGCGCGAAAAATCACAGCCGGCCGGCGCAGCACCCGCGGATGAGACAACCCTCCACCACCAATTGGTCGAGGCGTTTCACCTAGCGGCAGAAGAGGCTATCCCAAAAACAAAACCCACATCAAGACAGTACAATGATTACTGGTACTACTGTCCCAGGGTGAAAGAACTCAACCACAGAGTGAACATGGCCCGAAGAAACTACAGGAGACATCCCACGGCAACAAACAGACATCTCCTGCCAGTCATAGTCAAGGATACCAGGGAAGAGAAGGAAGAAATTAAAAACGCAAGCTGGCTCAAGTGGTGCTCCGAACTGAACGAGCACACCACCCTTGGCAAGATGTGGGCCCAGATCCGAAGGGCATCTGGGAAGGCAACACCACCACCACCAACTCATCCCAACCCAGAAGAGGAAGCCGAGAGACTTGCAAAACTGTTCTCTGACCGAGCAGCAACGAAGAACCTCCCGAGACAGGCGGAGGAGACACAACGGCGTCTGCGACAGGTCAGACTTCAGATGATCGAAGAGGCCTGCAACAGTGAAGATGACACTGACAGACCATTCAACCAGCAAGAACTCCAGAAGTCGCTAAAACGAAGCAAGGATACAGCTCCAGGGGCCGACAGGATAACCTACTCCATGCTCTCTCATGCCGGTACAGCCGGACACGAGGCTCTGCTGCAAGCCATCAATGCTTCGTGGACAGCACAAAGACTCCCACCGGAATGGAAGAAGGCAGACATACAGCCCATTCCGAAGCCCAGAGAACCAGACAAGCCGAGGCCCATCTCCCTTCTCAGCTGCATAGCGAAGACCGGAGAAAGAATGGCTCTCAACCGACTCAAGTGGAAAGTAGGCAGCCCACACCCTCACATCTTTGCTTACACCGAGAACACCGGCACAGGCAACAACATCGCCGAGATACTCAGCACAGTGGACAACAAACCAGCTCTGGTGGTCTTCCTCGACCTGGAGAAAGCCTTCGAACTAGCAAATCCTTTAGCCATTACAACTACGCTCGCTAAAAAAGGCGTCAAAGGAAGGTTGCTGGGGTGGATCCAGAACTACCTCACACAGAGAGAAGCACGAGTACGCTTTCAGGGAGCAACCTCAAGCTACAGGGTCCACGAAAACGGAACCCCACAAGGAGGCATCCTCAGTCCAATGCTGTTCAACGTCCTGATGGAAAATCTGGTCAAACTTCCCTTCAGACAAACAGCCAAGCTCCTATGCTATGCAGACGACTTACAGCTTATAGTAAGAGGATCGAACAGACTAGCCAACACGCAACACGCACTCCAACTTATAGAAGAGGAGTGCAACAGACTTGGACTCAAGATAAATCCAGCCAAGTCGAAAGCGATGGCCATCTGCACAAACACACCAGACAAGTTGCTCTCCATACAAAACACGCCAGTAGTCTGGACCAACGCCCACCAGTGTCTTGGAATCTGGTTTGACCAGAAACTCACCTTCAAGCCGCAACTCGAGTATCTCAGGCACAGGACGAAGAGCAGACACAATATAATGAGGTCGCTCACCAGCAAATCCGCAGGAGCAAACCTTCATGTGCTCAAAGCCTACTACACAGCCGCCATCAGATCGCTGGTAGATTACAGCGCTCCAGCACTCATTGGACTGAGAGAAGACCAAATAGCTAAGCTAGAAGTCATTCAAAACAATGCTCTCAGGACCATGCTCGGAGCACCCATGTGGACCAGAATCTGCAATCTGCAAATGGAAACCGAACTACCACCCCTGGCAGTACGAGTCAAGCAGGTGACAGCCGGTCTCCTCGCCAAAATCTGTAGAGCAGACAAGCCCACAGTTGCCAAGATTCGAATCAGCGCCTCCCTCCACCTCGACCACAGAGTGCGAGGGGCCACCTGGTCGCACGAGGCAAGCGAGGTCATCCGACACCTGCAAGCAGAAACACTCGTCAAGGACAACCAAGACACACGAGACAATGGTTACACTGTTCCTCCACCATGGAGCCCTCCACCAGCCACACTCAAATTCATCGACCTCGGCGATAGTAAAGCCAACCTCCAGAAGGAGGACCTCAAAAGAATAACTCTCCAAGCCATAGCCACCGAGACACCGGCTGATGCAGCATCATACTTCACAGACGGCTCGGTGGACCCAAAACATCACAGATCCGGAGCGGCCTTCTACACCCAAGGTCAGACCCTCAAATGGAGACTTTCCAACGACTGCTCCACCCTACAAACAGAACTGGTAGCAATCTCAAAGGCCCTACAACACGCTGCAACACAACACAACAAGTCCGTCATAATTCACACGGACTCGAAATCGGCCATGCAAGCGCTGCAACACAGTCAACCAAGAGACAACGTCCACATCATCACCTCGATCCTCGCGTAGCTACAGGAATTCCAAAGCCAAAACCGACCAGTCGTCTTACACTGGATTCCCAGTCATGTAGGGATCGGAGGAAACGACGTGGCAGACGAAGCAGCCAAGGCAGCTACACGTTCCAGTAGCGTACACATCCAAGTTCCAGCAAGTGTGCAACAGATCAAAAATCACCTCAGAAAGACTACCAAGCTCCACATCAAAAAG
Organism: Homarus americanus; assembly: GCF_018991925.1. NCBI lineage: Eukaryota > Metazoa > Arthropoda > Malacostraca > Decapoda > Nephropidae > Homarus > Homarus americanus. The sequence continues at coordinate 19,831 of NW_024751867.1, forward strand.
AGC
>NW_024751868.1:0-8594 GCF_018991925.1 Homarus americanus
GGGGACTTTGTTATATTCGATGAGGGAACTTTGTTATACTCGACCAGGGGTCTTTGTTATACTCGATCAGGGGCCTTTGTTATACTTGATGAGAGGGCTTTGTTGTACTCGATCAGGGGACTTTGTTATTTTCGATCAGGGGGACTTTGTTATACTCGATCAGGAGGCTTTGTTATACTCGATCAGGGAACTTTGTTATACTCGATTAGGGGCCTTTGTTATACTCGTTCAGGCGCCTTTGTTATATTTGATCAGGGCCTTTGTTATACTCGAACAGGGGACTCTGTAATACTCGATCAGGGGACTTTGTTTTACTTGATCAGAGGCTTTTGTTATACTTGATGAGGGGGCTTACATATACTCGATCAGTGGCCTTTGTTATACTCTATGAGGGGCCTTTGTTGTAATCGTTCAGAGGACTTTGTTATACTCGATCAGGGGACTCTGTTATACTCGATCAGGGGACTCTGTAATACTCGATCAGGGGCCTTTGTTATACTCGATTAGGGGACTTTGTTATACTCGACCAGGGGTCTTTGTTATACTCGATCAGGGGCCTTTGTTATACTCGATCAGGGGGCTTTGTTATACTCGATCAGGGAACTTTGTATATACTCGATTAGGGGCCTTTGTTATACTCGCTCAGGCACCTTTGTTATATTCGATGAGGGGCCTTTGTTATACTCGACAAGGGAATTTGTTATACTCGATCATGGGCCTTTGTTAAACTCGATCAGGTGCCTTTGTTACACTCAATCAGGGGACTTTGTTGTACTCGATCAGGGCACTTTGATATACTCGATCAGGGAGCTTTGTTTTACTCGATCAGGAAACTTTGTTATACTCGATCAGGGGACTTTGTTATATTCGACCATGGGACTTTGTTATACTCGATCAGGGGCCTCTGTTATACTCGATCAGGGGCCTTTGTTATACCCGATCAGGGGACTTTGTTATACTCGATCAGGGGACTTTGTTATACTCTATGAGGGGGCTTTGTTATACTCGATGAGGGGACTTTGTTATATTCGACCAGGGGTCTTTGTTATACTCGATCAGGGGCCTTTGTTATACTTGATCAGGGGGCTTTGTTGCACTCGATCAGGGGACTTTGTTATTCTTGATCAGGGGACTTTGTTATATTCGATCAGGGGCCTTTGTTATACTCGACCAAGGGACTTTGTTATACTCGATCAGGGGCTTTTGTTAAACTCGATCAGGCGCCTTTGTTATACTCAATCAGGGGACTTTGTTATACTCGATCAGGGGACTTTGTTATACTCGTTTAGGGGGCTTTGTTTTACTCGATAAGGAAACTTTGTTATATTCGATGAGGGGACTTTGTTATACTCGATCATGGGACTTTGTTTTACTCGATGATGGGCCTTTGTTATACTAGATGAGGGGACTCTGTTATACTCGATCAGGGGACTCGGTAATACTCGATCAGGGGAGTTTGTTATACTCGATCAGGGGACATTGTTATACTCGATAAGGGGACTTTGTTATACTCGATCAGGGGCCTTTGTTGTACTCGATTAGGGGACTTTGTTATACTCGACCAAGGGTCTTTGTTATACTCGATTAGGGGTCTTTGTTATACTCGATTAGGGGACTCTGTTATACTCGACCAGGGGATTTTGTTATACTTGATCAGGGGCCTGTGTTATACTTGATTAGGGGGCTTTGTTATACTCGATCATGGAACTTTGTTATACTCGACCATGGGACTTCGTTATACTCGATCAGGGGCCTTTGTTATACTTGATCAGGGGGCTTTGTTATACTCGATCAGGGGCCTTTGTTATACTCGATTAGGGGACTCTGTTATACTCGACCAGGGGTCTTTGTTATACTTGATCAGGGGCCTGTGTTATACTTGATTAGAGGGCTTTGTTATACTCGATCAGGGGACTTTGTTATTCTCAATCAGGGGGACTTTGTTATACTCGATCAGGAGGCTTTGTTATACTCGATTAGGGAACTTTGTTATACTCGATTAGGGGCCTTTGTTATACTCGCTCAGGCGCCTTTGTTATATTCGATGAGGGGCTTTTGTTATACTCGACCCGGGGACTTTGTTATACTCGATCATGGGCCTTTGTTAAACTCGATCAGGGGCCTTTGTTATACTCAATCAGGGGACTTTGTTATACTCGATCAGGGGACTTTGTTATACTCGATCAGGGAGCTTTGTTTTACTCGATCTGGAAACTTTGTTATACTCGATCAGGGGCCTTTGCTATAATCGCTCATGGGACCTTGTTATACTCGATCAGGGGACTTTATTCTCCTCGATCAGGGGACTATGTTATACTTGACGAGGGGACTTTGTTATATTCGATGAGGGGACTTTGTTATACTCGACCATGGGACTTTGTTATACTCGATCAGGGGCCTTTGTTATACTCGATTAGGGGCCTTTGTTATACCCGATCATGGGACTTAGTTATACTCGATCAGGGGACTTTGTTATACTCTATGAGGGGGCTTTGTTATACTCGATGAGGGGACTTTGTTATACTCGACCAGGGGTCCTTTTTATACTCGATCAGGGGCCTTTCTTATACTTGATCAGGGGGCTTTGGTATACTCGATCAGGGGACTTTGTTGTTACTCGATCAGGGGACTTTGTTGCCTCGATCAGGGCTTTCTTATACTCGATCGAACTTTGTTATACTCGATCAGGGGCCTTTATTATACTCGTTCAGGCGCCTTTGTTATATTCGATCGGGGCCGCTGCGTATATCGACCAGGGGACTGTTACCTCGATGAGCTTTTGTTAAACTCGATCAGGGGCCTTTGTTATACTCAATCAGGGGACTTTGTTTTACTCAATCAGGGGACTTTCTTATACTCGTTTAGGGGGCTTTGTTTTACTCGATAAGGAAACTTTGTTATACTCGATGAGGGGCCTTTGTTATAATCGTTCAGAGGACTTTGTTATACTCTATCAGGGGACTTTGTTATACTCGATCAGGGGAATTTGTTATACTCGATCAGGGGACTTTGTTCTATTCGATGAGGGGAATTTGTTATACTCGATCATGGGACTTTGTTATACTCGATGATGGGGCCTTTGTTATTCTAGATGAGGGGACTCTGTTATACTTGATCAGGGGGCTCGGAAATACTCGATCAGGGGACTTTTTTATACTCGATCATTGGCCTTTGTTATACTCATTTAGAGGCCTTTGTTATACTCGAACAGGGGCCTTAGTTAAACTTGATCAAAGGCCTTTGCTATTCTCGATTTGAGGACTTTGTTAAACTCAATGAGGAGACTTTTTTATACTCGGTCAGGGGAGTTTGTTATACTCGATCAGGGGACATTGTTATACTCGATGAGGGGTCTTTGTTATACTCGATCAGGGGCCTTTGTTGTACTCGATTAGGGGACTTTGTTATACTCGATCATTGGCCTTTGTTATACTCATTTAGAGGCCTTTGTTATACTCGAACAGGGGCCTTAGTTAAACTCGATCAAAGGCCTTTGCTACTCTCGATTTGAGGACTTTGTTAAACTCAATGAGGAGACTTTGTTATACTCGATCAGGGGAGTTTGTTATACTCGATCAGGGGCCTTTGTTATACTCGATCAGGAGGCTTTGTTATACTCGATCAGGGAACTTTGTTATACTCGATTAAGGGGACACATTATACTCGACCAGGGGTCTTTGTTATACTCGATTAGGGTCTTTGTTATACTTGATGAGGGAGCTTTATTTATATACTCGATGAGGAGCCTTTGTTATATATACTTGATGAGGGGCTTTGTTATCTTTCGATCAGGGACTTTATTAGTCTCGATAAGAGGACTTTGCTATACTTTCGATAAGGGGCTTTGTTATACTCGATCTGTGGAACTTTGTTGTATAAATGGGGTCTTTGTTATACTCGATCAAGGGCCTTTATTTATACTTGATCAGGGGCTGTTATATACTCGACGGGGACTTTGTTATACTCGATCAGGGGCTTTTGTCAAACTCGATCAGGCGCCTTTGTTATACTCAATCAGGGGACTTTGTTATACTCGATCAGGGGACTTTGTTATACTCGTTTAGGGGGCTTTGTTTTACTCGATCAGGAAACTTTGTTATATTCGATGAGGGGACTTTGTTATACTCGATCATGGGACTTTGTTTTACTCGATGAGGGGCCTTTGTTATACTAGATGAGGGGACTCTGTTATACTCGATCAGGGGACTCGGTAATACTCGATCAGGGGACTTTGTTATACTCAATCAGGGGACTTTGTTATACTCGATCAGGGGACTTTGTTATACTCATTTAGAGGCCTTTTTTATACTCGAACAAGGGCCTTTGTTAAACTCGATCAAAGGTCTTTGTTATTCTCGATTTGAGAACTTTGTTAAACTCGATGAGGAGACTTTGTTATACTCAATCAGGGGAGTTTGTTATACTCGATCAGGGGACATTGTTATACTCGATGAGGGGACTTTGTTATACTCGATCAGGGGCCTTTGTTGTACTCGATTAGGGGACTTTGTTATACTCGACCAGGGGTCTTTGTTATACTCGATCAGGGGTCTTTGTTATACTTGATGAGGGATCTTTGTTATACTCGATGAGGGGCCTTTGTTATACTTGATGAGGGGGCCTTGTTATACTCGATCAGTTGACTTTATTATTCTCGATCAGGGGGACTTTGCTATGCTCGATGAGGGGGCTTTGTTATACTCGATCATGGAACTTTGTTATACTCGATCAGGGGACTTCGTTATACTCGATCAGGGGCCTTTGTTATACTTGATCAGCGGGCTTTGTTATACTCGATCAGGGGCCTTTGTTATACTCGATTAGGGGACTGTTATACTCGACCAGGGGACTTTGTTGCTGATCAGGGTCTATTATTTATACTTGATTAAGGGGCGCTGTTATACTCGATGGGGACTTTTGTTATTCTCGATCGGGGACTGTTATACTCGATCGAGCTTTGTTATACTCGATCAGGGAACTGTATTTATACTCAATTAAGACCTTTTCGCTCATACTTTGTTATATTCGATGAAGGGCTTTTGTTATACTCGACCAGGGGACACTGTTATACTCGATCATGGGCCTTTGTTAAACTCGATCAGGGGCCTTTGTTATACTCAATCAGGGGACTTTGTTATACTGGATCAGGGGACTTTGATATACTCGATCAGGGAGCTTTGTTTTACTCGATCAGGAAACTTTGTTATACTCGATCAGGGGCCTTTGTTATAATCGTTCAGGGGACTTTGTTATACTCGATCAGGGGACTTTGTTCTCCTCGATCAGGGGACTTTGTTATACTTGATGAGGGGACTTTGTTATATTCGATGAGGGACTTTGGTACTTTCAGCCATAGGACTTTCGACATACTCGATGAGGGCCTCCTGTTATACTCGATCCAGAGACGCTGTTATATACTTGATCAGGGGCTTTCTTATACTCGATCAGGGGAACTTTGTTATACTCGATCAGGGGCCTTTGTTATACTCGATTTCAGGCGCCTTTGTTATAAATCGATCAGGGCCTTTCGCTATACTCGACAGGGGACTTTGTTATATACTCGATCAGGGCTTTTATTAGGCGCGATTAAGGTGCCGCTGTTAAACTCGATCAGGGGCCTTTGTTATACTCAATCAGGGGACTTTGTTTTACTCAATCAGGGGACTTTCTTATACTCGTTTAGGGGGCTTTGTTTTACTCGATCAGAAAACTTTGTTATACTCGATGAGGGGCCTTTGTTATAATCGTTCAGAGGACTTTGTTATACTCTATCAGGGGACTTTGTTATACTCGATCAGGGGAATTTGTTATACTCGATCAGGGGACTTTGTTCTATTCGATGAGGGGAATTTTTTATACTCGATCATGGGACTTTGTTATACTCGATGATGGGGCCTTTGTTATTCTAGATGAGGGGACTCTGTTATACTTGATCAGGGACTCAAAGGTACCGATCGAGACTATATTATATACTCGATCAGGGCCCTTTGTTATACTCGACCAGGGGACTTTGTTATAATCGATTAGGGGACTTTGTTATGCTCGATCTGGGGACTTTGTTAAACTGGGCCAGGAGACGTTGTTATACTCGATCAGGGGATATGTTATACTCGATCAGGGGACTTTGTTATACTGTAGCAGGGGACTTTGTTATACTCAACTAGGGTGCTTTTTTATACTCAATGAGGGGACTTTGTCATACTCGACCAGGGACTTTGTTATACTCATCCAGGGGGTATTGTTATACTCGATCAGGGGACTTTGTTATACTCGATCAGGGAACTTTGTTATACTCAACTAGGTGGCTTTTTTATACTCAATGAGGGGACTTTGTCATACTCGACCAGGGGACTTTGTTATAATCGATCAGGGGACTTTGTTATGCACGATATGGGGGCTTTGTTACACTGGGCCAGGGGACTTTTTTGTACTCGATTAGGGGACTTTGTTTTACTGGACCAGGGGACTTTTTTATACTTGACCAATGGACTTTGTTATACTCGATAAGGGGACTTTATTATACTTGATAAGGGAATTTGTTATACTCGATAAGGGGACTTAATGTTAGACTCGAACAGGGGACTTTGTTTTACTCGACCAGGGGACTTTGTTATACTCGATTAGGCGGCTTTGTTATGTTCGATCAGGGTACTTTCTTATGCTCGATGTGGGGCCTTTGTTATACTCGATAAGGGGCCTTTGTTATACTAGATCAGGGGACTTTGTTATACACGATAAGAGGCCTTTTTGGACTCGATTAGGGAACTTTGTTATACTCGAGCAGGGGGCTTTGTTATACTCGATCAGGGGACTTTGTTATACTCGATCAGGAGGCTTTGTTATACTCGATCAGGGGACTTTGCTATACTCGACCAGGGGACTTTGTTATACTTGAGCAGGGGGCTTTGTTATACCCCGATTAGGGGACTTTGTTATACTCGATCAGGAGGCTTTGTCATATTCGATCAGGGGACTTTGCTATACTCGACCAGTGGACTTTGTTATACTCGAACAGGGGACATTGTTATTCTCGACCAGGGGACTTTGTTATACTCGATTAGGCGGCTTTGTTATACTCGATCAGGGGACTTTCTTATACTCGAGCAGGGGGCTTTGTTATATTCGATCAGGGGACTTTGTTATACTCGATGAGGAGGCTTTGTTATACTTTATCAGGGGACTTTGCTATACTCGACCAGGGGACTTTGTTATACACGAACCGGGGACTTTGTTATACTCGACCAGGGGACTTTTTTATACTTGACCAGAGGACTTTGTTATATTCGATTAGGGAAATTTGTTATGCTCGATCAGGGGACTTTGTTATACTCGAGCAGGGGACTTTGTTTACTCGATCAGGGGACTTTTTTATACTCGACCAAAGGACTTTGATATATTCGATTAGGGGACTTTTTTATACTCGAACCAGGGGACTTTTTTATACTTGACCAATGGAATTTGTTCTACTCAATGAGGGGCCTTTGTTATACTCGATCAGGGGACTTTGTTATACACGACCAGGAGACTTTGTTATATGCGATCAGGGGACTTTTTTATACTCGACCAGAGGACTTTGTTATACTCGATCAGGGGATATGTTATACTCGATCAGGGGACTTTGTTATACTCAACCAGAGGACTTTGTTATACTCATTCAGGGGACTTTGTTATACTCGATTACGGGCCTTTGTTATATTTTATGAGAGGGTTTTGTTATACTCGACCAGGGGACTTTGTGATACTCGATCAGGGGACTTTGTTAGACACGATCAGGGGATATGTTATACTCGATCAGGGGACTTTGTTATACTCGGTAGAGGGGACTTTGTTATACTCGTCCAGGGGACTTTGTTATACTAGTATCAAAGGACTTTGTTATACTCGATGAGGGGACTTTGTCTTACTCGATCAGGGCCCTTTGTTATACTCGACCAGAGGACTTTGTTATAATCGATTAGGGGACTTTGTTATGCTCGATCTGGGCACTTTGTTATACTGGGGCAGGAGACGTTGTTATACTCGATCAGGGGATATGTTATACTCGATCAGGGGACTTTGTTATACTGGACTAGGAGACTTTGTTATACTCATCCATGGGGCTTTGTTATACTCGATCAGAGGACTTTGTTATACTCGATCAGATGACTTTGTCTTACTCGATCAGGGCCGTTTGCTATACTCGACCGGGGGACTTTGTTATAATCGATCAGTGGACTTTAGTATGCTCGATCTTGGGACTTTATTATACTGGACAAGCGGACTTTTTTATATTCGATCAGGGGACTTTGTTACACTGGACCAGGGGACATTTTTATACTCGATTAGGGGACTTTGTTATACTCGATCAGGGGACTTTTGTTACATTCGATTAGGGGACTGTGTTATACTCGATAATGGGACTTTGTTATACTGGACCAGGGGACTTTTTTATACTCGATCAGGGGACTTTGTCATATTCGACCAGAGGATTTTGTTATACTCGATCAGGGGATATGTTATACTCGAACAGAGGACTTTGCTATACTCGATCAGGGGACTTTGTTATACCTGATTAGGGGACTTTGTTATACTCGATCAGGGGACTTTGTTATACT